>NC_134116.1:26083338-26386368 GCF_040939455.1 Microcebus murinus | reverse complement strand
GAGACTATGAAGTCTACCTTTAAAAAGAAGCATTCCTCCGTAAGAATATTAACAATCATTAATTTGTTTTTGTCTTAAATAAACATTTAATTGAATTGTGCTATATACATATGATTGATTGAAGTATAACACATATTCAAAAGATTGTGCAAATAAACTATAATTGCACAACTTCATAAATATTCAATATAAACAGAATACAAATTGAGAATTATAACATTTTCAGCAAAACAGAAGCCTAGTTTCCCAGCTGTTAAGCCTGCAGAGCTAATGAATACACTGACTTCTGTTATCACACATTAGTTTGGGCTATATTTAACATTATGTAAGTTCAATTAAAGTAATTTGAGTATGTTTTTGTGTTTCAATCACCGTTATGTTTGCATGATTCATCCAGTTGTTGTGTATAGCATCATACGTTGATTCTCATTTCTCTCTACAATTCATGGCAAGAATATATCACAATTTATTGATGATACCTCAATGGACATTGAGTCTTTATTTTTGCTAATGGTTATAAAAAGTAGAGCAAGGTGGTTATAAACATTTTTCTGTATATATTTATTTTCTAAAAACTTTTCTGTTTAACTTTCTTTTTGTAACATCTCAAGAGATATATTTATCATTGTGATTGTCAGCCTTTCTTCTTTTCTGTTATAGACATTCAAGGCAAGAAATTTTCCTTTAATCATGAATCAACAAATTTTAAAATTGCATATTTTTGTATTATTCAGTTCAAAATATTATCTCTTTCCCATTGTGCTTTTTTCTTTGCCACTTAGATTATTTTGAAGTATATGTTTCATTGCAATCATTTGTGAATTTTTATGTTGTTTGTTAATAATTGCCAGTTTAATTGCTCTTTGGATGGACAATATTCTCTAATTGATTACCATACTTTGTAATTTGCTGAGACTTGATTTTTATCCCATGTATTGATCATATTTCTAAATCATCTAGGTAAACTTGAAAACAATATGCATTTTTTAATTTGATGGACGGTTGATTGGATATCAATCAGGACAATTTATTACTTGTATCATCCATATTTATATTTGCATTGATTTTTTGTCACTTGATCAATCAATCATTGACAGAAATGCCTAAATTTTGCCAATATGGCAATAAATGTTTATATTTCTACTTTTACTTTTGTTGAATTTTGCTTCATATGATTTGAAGTTATCAATTGTATGCAAATTATGTTTTCTAGTTGCATTACTCATTTATTATTGTGAAATATCCCTCCCAGTTTCTAGTTTTGTCTATAAATCTTCCACATATTTAAAAAGATACTCCAGCTTTCTTTTCATTAGTGTTTAATGATATGTTTAATGATTTTTCATGTTTTACCTTAAACTTTTCAGTTTCCTTGTATTTAAGGGGTACCTTTATAAGGTGCTTATAATTGGATTATGTATTTGAAAACTGACAGTATTTCATTATCTTCTAACATAATATTAGCAGTTTTGATTCAACCTACCATCTTACTATTTGATTTCTGTTTTATTTATCCCTGTCTATTCTTTACTTTTGTTCCTCTTTTCTCCTTATTTTAGATTGAAGAAATTTCATTTTAATTTTTATATCATACCAATAAAATTGCCCTTTTGGTGTGCAGTTTCATACATTTTAATGCATAGATTTGTGTAACCACTGCCACATTAAAGAGTACAGACAATTCCATCACACCACAAAACCCCCTCTTGCCTCATGTCATCCCTTTGAAGCAACACCCTTCCCCATCCCTAATGACCAGGAACAACCACTGATCTGTTCTCTGTCACCCGGGATGTATCTTTGGAGAATGTTGGCAATGTCATGTCTATGGAATCATACAAATTGTAACCTTTTTAGATCGACTTATTTTACTCTGTCTAATGCCTCTATGATGCATTCAAGTTGTTGTGTGTATCAACAGTTCATTCATTTTTATTGTTAAATAGTACTACATTACATTGAATGTATTTTATTATATTGTATTATTATATTGTAGTATGGTATTTTATTGTTAAATAGCATTACACTGAATGATTTATCAGACTTGTTCATCTGTTTGCCTGCTGAAGAACATCTGGTTTGTTTCCAGTTTGGGTAGATGATGAAGAACTGATTTAAACATTTGTGTACAGGTTTTTGATGAACATAATTTTGTGTTTTTCCAGGATAAGTAATCAGGAGTTGGATTGTATATTAATTTTAATTATATCTTTAACTTATAAGAATGTGAAACTATTAGAGAGTAGCTGCACATTTTTACATTCATAACGGCAAATACATGAGAAATTCAATTGCTCCAAATTATTGCCATCATTTAATATTGTCAGTATTTTGATTTTTAGCCATGCTAAAAGGTATGTAATAGCATCTCACTGTGATCTAAATTTGCATATTTCTAATAGCTAATGTTGAACAACTTCTTATGTGCTTTATTTGCTATCAATATTCCTACTTTGGTGAAGTATCTGTTTCTTTTGTCCATTTTAACTTTGTTATTTGTTTTCTTACTGCAGAGGTTTAAGTATTTTTAGATGCTATTTTTTTCTTTTTTTTAAAATTTCAAAATATTAAGGGGTAAAAATGTTTTTGTTACATGGATACCTTTTATAATGCTCAAGTTAGAGCTTTTAGTGTGCTCATCACCCGAACATTGTACCCAATAGGTAGGTTTTACTCCTCCCCATCTCCCCACTTCATGGTTTATTATGACCTTTACATCTCTTTGTACCCATGTGTGCCCATTGATTATCTCCTAATTATTAGATAGTACACGTCATGTTTGTGTTTTCATTTCTGAGATACTTTGCATAGGATAATGGTCTCCAATTCCATCCAAGTTGCTGCAAAGGACAGTTTTTTTTTATGGCTGGATAGTACTCCATGGTATATACATACACCACATTTTCTTAATCCATTCATGAATTGGTGGGTATTTAGGTTGATTTCACATCTTTGTGACTACAATTGTGTATTCTTTATGTATACCATGAATTACATTTCTTGTTGCAACTTGGTTTAAAATATTTTCCTACTTTTAATCTTATCTGTTCATTCTCACAATAAATGAGAATTTCTGAAAACTACTTAGCTGTTTTCTTTTTGTTTTGTTTTTTATTTTTGTTTTCTCCTGATGGAAATCATACCCTTAGAACTTTAGTAATTTCTTTTAGTGGCAAAATCAATGAATATGGTAGATTCTTTGTTATGTTCTGTATCTTCCTTTCCATTTTTATTTATGTGTTTGTGCATGCACACAAATAACTTCCTGATATCGATGTATGGAAGGCAATTTTTTGAATTTTGATTTGAAAATATTATCACTCTATTCTCTCACTGAATTGATATATAAAGTCAAGTTCACAAGGAATTCTAGGGCATTTTTAAATCGCTTTCTAGTTTCTAGTGTTTTTAATCTCATTCTATTTATTGAAGTCATATAATTGGCCATGAAGATACAAGGACCTCTGGCATTTGTTGCTACAACAAGATTATGATAGCCATGGACATATTCTCTGGGAAGCAGACTCTAAGAGCAAGATTTATTTGCATAAAGCATATTGAGAAATGTTCTCTGTATTAATGCATTTTGAGGAACACAAGAAAGAGAATATAAAAGAGCATTGCCTTTAAGGCAATTGGACCTACAAAGTTGTCTCCAATTGTGACAAGAAGAATTCTTTATAACCCCCAATTTGATCATCACCAAATGAAAGCTGCCTCCAAGAAGCAGGGTGGGGTGGGGATGGCATATACTTCAGTATGTGGCTCTCGCCACAGGCGATGGTCAGAAATTGGAATTCTATGAGCCGTCAGCTGTCAAAAGTGCACAGTCACTGGGCGAAATGTCCAATTCAGTCTGGAAGGGATTGCTGATCCGGGCAGTGTACCATTACATGCTTTATTTTATGCCTATTTTCTTTTAATATGCTAGGAACTTGGTGTGCCAATTTAGTTTTGAAACTCATGTCTTCACTTGCAAAAATACGTTTTAAATAATTTATCTGATCATTTCCTATCCTGTAAATTTTTCATTCTCTATTTCTGATACTTTCTGAATAAATCCTCTAATTTTATTTTTCCTTGTACTCTTCTTCATTTTTTGACATTTCTGTCTACTTGCAAGGATAAAGGAATTTTCTTGGCTTCATTTTGACCCTCATTTTAATCTCTGTTTCAGTGATCTAACTGGCATATTAGCCTTTGTATAACTAATAAAAAAAATAGGTCTGTGCTTTTGGTTCATCTGAACATCTTCTTTCATATCTCTGATATATTGATTAAATTGTTAAGAATTTTTTTTTGTCTGCTTTCTGAATCATCTGTGTTTCTGCCAGATTTCTGTTTCATTTATTTTGATTTTATTCATTTATTCATCTCTTTTCCTTGTGTTCACTTTTATTATAACACTTTTATTGTAACATTTGGTGATTCTCTGCTATAAGTACACATTTAAGGAAATTCATTAAAAGGAAATTGGAAAGCTAAAGTTTAACATTGGGAATTATAGAGTGGTGGGACTCAGCAAAGTGACAGGGCACCAAACTGCTTTTATTACTGAGGGAATTCCCAACTGACAATGGTTATAAGTCTATTTTTATGGGCAATTCAGATTCTCTGGAGAGGTAGGTGAGGGGAATGCCAACTTATTCCCTAATGTGAGTATGTGTGTGGGTGCAAGTATACAAATATTTGTGTAAACGTGCCTTCCAGAATGCCGGATTGAACTGGAGTAGAGAGTGATATGTGGAATTGCCATGAAGCGATATGAAGATTCACCCACTCTCTCTGCTGTGCCATAAACTGAAGCAGGAGACTCTTTTGTTTGGTTTTTCATGATGCATACTCTTTTATTACCAGTATAAAGAGGATGGAGAAGGAGCCTGAGGATCCCAGCTGCTTGTTATACAGCTTTAAACCTACTCTTTTCCAAACTATTTTACTCTCACTATGATTTATGCTTCCTTGAGCCTCGTAGCCATAAAACTTCTAGAGTTCTAGATTTTGTAGTGTAATTTGCTTCCCTTTGCTTTTTTTTTTTTTTTTTTTTTTTTGGTCCTCCTAAAATGGTCAATGTTACTAGTCCATTATCATATTTCTCTCACAGTATCTTTCCTTGAACATCTTTTTTCTATCCTTTAATGTTATATCAATGGATTTTCAGGAGAGTATGAAAATACATATATGGGTTCAAATGTTTAGCATGAACCTTGTCAATATTTTACAAAGCTGCATTCATGATTTTTGTGCGCCTCTAATTCATTATCACTATTTTCTCTAAATCTCACATACACACATGCTTAATATATAGATTGGTAAAGATACTACTGCATAGCAGTGTTAGTTTCTCTTGTGGTTGGGTGACTAAGTATAATCAGGTTATCACGATTGGGAAACGGTAAAATCTGAAGAATTATTTACATGAAAGTTAAAAATAATTTGAAAGTGTTGTTGGATGTCTATGGTTCATATATGTGAAAACAGAATTTTATTTTTTAATACCTTAATATTGCAAGTCATTGAGAGGAAACCTGATGGGAAATTATAATGGAAATACTCTTCTGAATGACCCTTTATGTAGCATTTATTCAATAGAGCTCATTTCCTCTTAAAGACTTCCATTATATGCTGTATTATAAATGTGCATTTGTTAACATTCTGAATTGAAATATATATATACACACAATAATATACATATACTTGTGTATGTGTACATATATAGGAAATTTAATATTTCATTACTGTAATCTTTGAGAACCAAAATTTTGTTGTAAAATTGAATGTTAATGATATTATTTAAATGCTATAAATGAAAGTTGAATCTATTAAAAAGTATTTCTTCCACAAATAAAAAATATATAATTATTTAAAATATGTTTTTCATCCTTATGTGCTTGTCTTCTTATTTAGTCGATATAAATAGTAAGGGGATCACATGAAATATATTTAATATATATAAGAATATATTTAATATGGTCTGAGAAATTTTAGGGACAAATAATTCATTACAATTTGTCTAAATGATGGAATAACTGAATCAGCTGCTATTTGGCATCCTAGAATTGTATTGTCCTTTAAACAATGATAAATGTAAATGAAATAAAATGCATTTCAAATTTTTGTCATGTGTCTTCTGTCACAACTCATAAATTTAGTGAAAGAGTCTCAATGATTAATTTGTATACATAATCAAAATAGTATACTTGCTGGTTTAACAATTATTAAATAAAAAAGATATTTCAACAGTAAATAAAATAACCAGTGTGCATATTTTTTTGCACTGTAAGTATTTAGAGAAACTAATAATGAGATGAAAGGGGAAAGTTTGTAAATGCCTTTGATTATATTTAGTTATATTAGTTATAGAATTGTTATCTATATAAGTTAATTGAGAAAAGGTTAATTTTTAACCTAAATGTAAAATTCAAGAAAGTACATTTATATACAAGTGCTCAACACTTTGCTTCTAAAATTTGCAAACAATTACTCCATAAGACTGATTTGTGTCTATTACATATGTTCACTCTTCAGAGAAAAGATACCTTTCCTAAAGCCATTTTTGTTTGTAATGTTTCATTATAATACATAAGAATATAATTAGAAATGGATAAGATGGTAAATTTTATGTTATATATATTTTACCACAATAAAAAAAAATTAAAAAGCAAAAAGGAATATTAGTAGAAAAAACATACAGGTGATTAGATAAATATACCCCCTCTGATCTTATTTTCATTGGTAAAATTTTGAATTTACATAATATTGATATAAATCAGAATAAGAAATTATTTTTAGACTTAGGATGAGTATTCAATAAAACATATGTATCTATGTACACTATTTATAAAGCTATTGACAAAGAAAATGGAAAATTAAGCTGCATGAGTAATTAAATTGTGGGAAATACAGGGAACATGCAATGGCATTTTCAGTATTTAATAATCAATATTTTCATTGGGCAAATAGCAAACATATAAACACAAAAACATATTCATACAGATAAATGAATGACATATAGATATTAAAATTGGGGTGGAGAGATAGTGATATATAAAAGCTATTATTTGAAACCATTGTTTTTGTAATAATTATTCAGAAAATGTGATCATTATAACATCGTCAAAGATGACTGCATTTGGAAAGCTGCTTGCTAGATACCCAGCTAGAAAATTAGAAAGCGTCCCCTAGTTACTTCTTCAATAGATAGCAAGAGAAGAAAGTGTCACTGTCACACAATGTGACTAATTTGTTTTATCTCACCTCCAGAGCTATCTATAATCAGCGGGGGGAAAGCAAGAGTTGAAAGGTAACATTATCATACATAACTTCCTCAACATAATCTTTCCTGACTACAAAATAAAAACGTATCACTTTGTATTTCAAAGCAGAATTTTTTTTTTTTTTCTGTTGCTGGTTCACCAATTAATGGAGCAAATAGGTTCTTATCTGACCAGCTACAGGCAGAGAATCACAGCAGTTAGTGATCACTGTGCAGTAAGAGAAGACAACTGCATCTGGGTTGTCAGAGAAAGCTAGAGGTAGGAAGCATCCTGAAACACTCCCTGCTGAACTTTTGACTTCGAAGTTATAATGCTTCCACTCTGTTTAATGGGTTTGAAGTTTTAATCCAGCAGAGATGTAGCAGCATCCCGTAGTCAGTTAAATGGACTCATGCTGTGTACTTTGTGCTAGAAATCTTTTCATTTCTCTGGAGTATTCTTTCTCCACATATGGGGAAACAATCAGAACTGGAGAAATCAGTTCCATTTAAGAACATTATCAGTTAAAATGGACATTTATACAGTTTGCTCATTTTATTTTATTTTTATGTAATTCGAAAAACCAAAAGAGCTCCTTGTTTTGTTTAAATAGAATCTTTTACAGAATTGGAAATTGTGAGGGAAACAATCAGATTATATTTTCTTTTTGTGTGGAGATGTTACCTATTTTATTTAAAATATTTTCTTTGAGATATCTCCAGATGTGAAAGTGAAGACTTATAAAAAATACTCAGACAAATCTGTAAACTTGCTGCTCTTCTAAATTAGGATATATTATCTTTTGGTGAGAAAATGGGACAGGAATGATATGTAAAAAGACCAGAGTCATAGCACTCAACTGTTACTTATTTAGGGTTTTTGGCTGAACAACATTTATTTATTCATATTTTGTTATATTATACCCAAAATAGGGCATAATATTTACAAATGTTCTCTATTAATTTAAGTTAAAATTGATCAAAGAAGTATTGATAGGTAAGTTAGTGGAACATTCTGGATCTATTCATGTTCTTTACATTGTTAATACCATAAAAAATAATTTTAAAAACTCTTTTAAAAATGTTACAATTCAGAATATGAACTTCTTTCTTGTTCTGCATGGCATAGACATTCCCAGCTCATTTTCTATTTATATAAACTTACATCACCTCAAACGCCCTTATGTTTCTTCTATCAAGCATGCATATGTTGATTTATTCAGCAAATATTTATTGACTATTTTCCTATGAGGTAGCTGGCACTCTATTCTCTATACTTTCAAATCTAATGTCACCTTCACCACATTCATATTGTATTAATTAAAATATAATCAATTTATGTATATATTCAAAATATGTATTACTGTTTTAATTTGTTGAAACTCATAGAATGTGAATAAGAATACAAAGCATCCTGAAACACACTCCCTGTTAGGATTCAGTGATGTTTTTGTAGTGGTATAAAATAAGGGTAATTGGATGAGTATATGGCCACTTGAAAAAAAATGAAAATCCCAATAGAGCCAGATGGAAGCTGTTTTACCTTTTCCAACATTGCTTCACAAAATACACAGTCTCAGTTCTGCCACCTGCTATTGGTTAAAGTGAGTCACTAAGGCCAAATCATATTTGAGGGAAGGTAAATTAGACCTCTATCCTGACAGAAAGAATATCAATTTATTTAGTGAATGTCTTTAAACAGTCACAGTTTGCTTTCTGACCACAAAGTTTTATATTTATTCCACATGCTTAATAGACTCAATTCCTCCCAAAATCCTCAGAAATAGCATCTGTCACATCATTAGTCCCAAGTTTGAGCTTCAGGGTTTTGTCATCTAATTTATATTCAAGAACAGATAAGGTTTCTTGGGTACAATATTTTCGGTACTGCTCCTTGAATCTCATTTCTCTTAACTTGAAGTCTTGTCAAGGTATCTATCCCTGGTGATCTCCATATCCAATAATGGTATCAATATAAAGTAACCACTTTGGATTCTCCCTTTCTAAAACAGGGAAAGGAGTTAAGAGCAGTCACTGACCAGTAGCAATTTTGAAATGTAGCTGGAAGCATGTTGACAGTCTCTCAGTGCTCACACCTGTCTGAAAACGTTCTCCATGAATCTTGGTTCCATTCTCTGTGCTTTGGGTTCTAGCCTTTGAATCAGCCTTCCTTTAACATAAGATAAAGCCTATATTTCTAGCTGAGTAATTTTCTTAGCCTGCTTCATCCCCCATAGCAGTTTGGGGTGGAGGGAGTCCAGAGTATTTTTTATTTTGTTCTATTGTCCCATTATAGTCCAGGTAGCTTTATTCCCACTAATACAACTTTCTTAAGCATGTTTGAGTGTTCTGCAAGGCTTATTGCAGTTTATTCCATTATGAGATGCTTAGAAACTTTATACTTATGAATTATCAGAGATATATGAGACATACCTTTACTATTTTTACAGGCCTCTTGTCTGTTTGAATGGCACTATGGTTTGAATGTTTGTCCCCTCCAAAACTCATGTTGAAATTTAATCTCCAATGTGGCAGTATTGACAGGTTGGTCCTGGAAGACATGAACGGATCATCCTCATGATCCTGTTCTCATGAGTAAATTAATCCAGGGGTCCCCAACCTATGGCAAGTTGTATAATTATTTCATTATATATTACAATGTAATAATAGAAATAAAGTGTACAATAAATGTAGTATGCTTGAATCATCCTGAAACCATCTGCCCCCTCCCTGGTCCGTGGAAAAATTGTTTTCCATGAAAACAGTCCCTGGTGCTAAAAAGGTTGGGGACCACTGAATTATTCTGTTGGTGGATTAATGGATTATTGGGTGATCATGGGAGTTGGACTGGTGGTTTTATATGAAAAGAAAGATATGAGCTAGCATGCTCAGCCCCCTTTGCTATGTGTTGCCCTGCACCACCTTGGAACTCTGTGGAGAGTTTCCACCAGCAAGAAGGCTCTAGATGGGGCTTCTCTGCCTTGTATTTCTTAGCCCAGATACTCTAAGAAATAAATTTATTTTTTTTAATAAATTACCCAGTCTCAGGTATTCCGTAATAGTTAACAGAAAATGGACTAAGGCAAATAGTTTATAGATAAACCAATTTGTATAACTGGGGGCTTTCCAGCAGGATAGACCAAGTAAGGCAACTGTACAATTGTAAGCAATCTTTTTTCTTCCTTTCGTTGCATTGTTTTTGTGTTCATCCTATAACTGCCTTTACCTTCCTTTGGAAAAGCTCCTGAACACCTTTCAGGTTGGAGCTGGAATTGCTGTTTGCTCAAATAAATTCTTTTAAAAATTGTATTGTGCCTCAGATTACCTTTCAGATATACATTTTATATGTGTCAGTTTGGGTTCTCCAGAAAACAGTTGCCAAGACCAAATCAGAAGTGCAAATGGCTTATTGGGAGCTCCTGTCAAGTCAAAAGTGAAGAGAAAGTAGAAGTATGCAGGGCAAGTCTCTGAAAATGATTCAGGTCTGACTGCTGTGAAGAAAAAGAGGGACAGAAGGATAGATCGTGGAAAACCTCAGACTGCAGCACAGCTCTCAGAAAGTGTGGCCAAAGTAAAATAAAGATCCAAAACAAAGATTGCCTATTAGAAGAATCTTGTTCTGGACAGGAAGAGGTCAGTCTTGTATCTGCACCCTTCCTGGTGTTTGGCCCGGAGCAGTCCAGGCACAGCATGGTCTTGGCATGAGTGTTGCAATGAACCCTGAAGGCACAGATACCAGAGATGTCAGCTAATTCTGCTCCATAAAGCAGCTTCTTTCTGCAAGAAAGACCTGGGCGGTGTCCTCCCAGGTCTCAGCCACAATACAATTCAGAAATCCTTCAAATGTTATGGACTATTGATATGATTTTCAGACAGAGCTAATTATTTAATATTTTATAATTTTCTTCTATTACTCTTTAAAGGACAGAAAAGATGTGTCAATGTATTAATTTTTTAAACTATTTGAGGTGGAGATATTATGTTAATTTCTTATTAATTTCCACAAAATAGATTATATATAACCTGCTACTTGGAATTCTAATCTAATTAATGCCAAGGTTATTATTCTCCTTGTTAATACCTGGTTTTTATATGTGGAATTTAATCATTAAAAATATTGAGGGTGTGGTGAGCATTGTGGAGGGGAAGGGCATACCTCTAACCCTTGCTAGAGAGAGGCAAAGATATAAAACGTAACCAAAATATTAACAACAACAACAAAAAAACATTTATCGGGTATCAGGCAGGTGTTTGGGGGGAGGAGGGGATGGGTATTTACATACATAATGAGTGCAATTCGCACCATCTGGGGGATGGACATGCTTGAAGCTTTGACTAGAGGAGGGAGGGAGGGCAACAACAGTGTACAAAACCTTAACATATGTACCCCCATAATATACTGAAATAAAATAATATTGAGGAGGGAAAATATTTTCTTATACCTCTAAAGGAGAAAGATGAAACATTTGAACTTGGTAATGTAGCAATGATTTTTTTAGGAGATGGTAATTCAAATGAACACTTATGAAAACCATAGTTTCATCTCTTTCATTCTAATTTGAACACTGAACAAATATTTCTAGTCTATATTTTCTCTCACTGATTACTCACAGAATATAAAATTACCTACTTTGAACCAGTATGTACACATTGCTAAAATACAGATAAAAGTGTTTAAATAGTTTCTAAATGAATGTGTAGAAATTGTTTTCTATTTACTTCTACTTCATATAGATTTTTATTTCCTTTTATGTATTAAAAAAACTGGTAACAATTTAAGAAACTTGGCTGCTGGCAAAAAACAAAACAGAGAACTTTTATTTGGGGAGAGAAGTGGGGATTTTTTTTACATCACTGAAATTTAACTGTTGAGATTGTATTTGGCCCTGCTACTTTTTTTCCACTGTTCTACTTAGTGTTTGAATTGCTTGACCTAGATACAAAATTTACATTTACACTTCCAACATTATAGCTCCATGTTCAAATTAATGGAAAGCCTGCCCAGCTTCATCTCTCTCTGCATCTGCATTGCAACTCTACATTGTAAAACAAAATTCAAAAACATATAGATGTGTAGTTATATGACATTAATAAATTTTTTAAAAATTAACTCTACAATACTATTAACAATCCTGAAGCTGTATGCACTCAAAGCATAGCTTAGCATAAGCAAGATTCAACCAGAATTAAGGAATAAAACAACCAAATCCATAATCATAGGTTAATATTTTTATATATTATTAAAATACCTAATAGAAAAGGCTTACAAACAATAAGGAAGCATATAGAGAATCTTAAAAATACAAATAAAATTTTTGATAAGGTGCTGAAATTCACAAATCAATATGTAAATGTAAGATAAAGTCACAATTACGTACCACTACTGTAGGGGGTGCTGTGATGCTCTTGTCAGACACCCTAAGAGCTGACATACCCATCTCTCAGCTTTGGGGCACAATGGAGAAAAATAACTGTTTGATGTACAGATCAAAAGAAAAGTCCCTTTCCTCAATTTGGGTCAACTATGAAATGTCATTTAAGCTCTGAGTCTTAAGATCCCATGCATCTCTATTAGCCTCCTGACTTTGGTGAAGATATCTGTCAAGGCTTAGAATCCAGCTTTTTATTAATGTCTACCACTCATAAGTTTAAGTCCTAAGCATGGGTCTGGGAACCAATGGGGTGGAAGTAGGAATAATTTATTAGTCATCCATTATCCTTCTGGTGATCCACTGGGGAATTGCTCCCCATACCCAAAACTTGGGGCAATATGTTTCTAGATGTCCTGTCCAAAAGGGGAATTTTTTACTGGTAGGCATATCAAGAGTACCACTTAACTGTAAACTATTGTCATTTCAGTCTTCTATCAAGAGACCCTCAGGTAAGAAATAATATTCACCATAACACCATGGGTAAGTGACGCTCGTCATCAGGGCAAGGCAGAGCTGCTGCTACACAATGGGGAAGAGGGAAAGGTTTTGAGTGTACAGGTGATCCACTAAGACCCAATTTTAACTGTAAATTTTCACAGAAATGCAATAACTATGGCGTGAGGAGATGAAGTTAAACGGAAGCATTATATATGCCTGATTCCTTTCACAGGCACTCTACCTAGACCAGTGTAAGTGCCAGCCAAGGGTGAAAAAAATCTAGACTATATGATGGAATAAGGGAATGATAAGTTTTAGTTATTATATTGAAGCACATGAAGCATTGTGCTGTGGGTTGTTCCATAAAGTTATCTTATTAGTTTCTCAGAAATAAGGTCAGCAAGAATTCTATTCATAGGTGGTACCAATAAAAAGGATGTGAAGGGACAATGTGGAGATTATAGTGGATAGTGTCATCCCATCCCCCACCTGATCCCCAGTTTTGTCTTCTGGGCTGATGTACATATGTCTCAGTTTATGGGCATATCAACTGTCTCTCTGGGAGTCTTTTCCTTGGCTGCATGCAATGGTTTCAGTCAAGGTTAAACTTCCTCTCAGGTGCCCTGTATCCAGTGACTGTCTAATGCTGTTATACAAAGACTAACTTCCTTACTATGATTCTGAACAACTTAGAAGTGCTGCTATTCCAGTTCCAGAGCTTCTTACAGGAAGGCATAAAAATGTAAAAAGTTAAAGTGAGAGGATATTTGAATGATTTATATATAATTTGGAGCAATTGATAGTAATAAGAAGATTCTGCTATTTTTCTCAGAAGTTGAGTAATCTGGTTATAAAATGATATTGTGGAAATTACATATATAGACATTTTAGTATTGCAATGCATGAATATAAATACAGATACCAATGTACTATATGGAAGAAAATTAATATTTAATAAAATATAAGGATGGATATTCCTGCAGTGTATATAACTTTTGATGTTTTTGCTATCTTCTCTGAAAACTAGTGTTGTATTAATGATGGTGCCCATTTTGCATACAATTAGATTTGCTTCACACACTTTTAAGTTCACTTATCAACAGATGTATATATTATGTGAAACAAATTCTGTATCCATTCTATACACTCTGAGTTACTTAACCTATGCTGTCAAGACAGTAAAAATCCCAGCAGAACTATAGTCAAGAAACTTCTTGTCCTATCAACATTAGTATAACACTCTGACTCTTGGAAGCTGTTCTTTTCTCCTATTTGAGCAACCTGAACCTGAAACAGCACATAGCTTTGCATAAATAAAACGTGTAAACAAAGTAGATTCTATAATGATCCTTTCCTATAGAAAAAGAAGGAATTATTGCACTGTGATACTCTAAGGTAAGGTTACTACAATAATTAGCCACAGGGTATGTTCTTGCACAGGAAAACATTAGCAAGATCTCTAGATTGCCATTTGGCTCTATATTATTTAATTGCCTGCTACTGAAGATCCCTACCAATAACCCTGTGCTCCTTATGCTCAGAGGTCATATTGGCTAAAAGACTAAAAATGATACTAAAATTTCAAATTTCATGTGTTTTTCTCCCTAACTCCAACCAGAGATCAAATAAACCCCTTACCTATTCTTCTCTTTTTCAATAAATAAAATCGTGGAATTAGAAATGGGACCCTGTGTTGAATACAATAGCTAGGTTCTATCAAGATTCCAGCTTTTGTGAATTGAAAAAAAAAATCATCAATTCAAAGAAGAGCAGCTGATGATTTAGCAATCTGTTAAATTGTGCATATGTATGTGTATATATATATATATATATATATATATATATATATATATATGCATATGAATGTATGCACACCATCTACCATGGGGCAATTGCTAAATAAATATTTTATTTAGTTGTAATCATTCATATGGATTATTTATCTTTCCAGGGTCATACTTACTGTATTAAAAGAATAGCAGTAATGTTATGTATTTCAGATGAAGATTCAACCAAATTAAATTTAACCTTTGTTCTTAAGCTCATCTATTTAATATGTGGTTTGAGGTAGATCTCAATCATTCTTGACCTCCTTTTTTTACATTTGTAAGAGAGATATTATTTAAGATCATTTCCAGCACTTAAAAAGATAATTGAAATTTAGAAGAAGCTCCATTCATGAAGTTATTATGAAGATAAGCAGAAGGACTGTTTCCTGAAACTATAAAGGTGTACATATGTTGAAAGAAATTATGTGTTTTTTTACGAATATGTTTTCTTAGTTGCCTTGTATGGGCATTATGGAGTTTCTCCTTAGCAGTACCTAAACAATTTCTTTAATATGGAACATTGTATAAAGCAACAAAATTATAAGTTGCAAAATGAAATAAACACTGACAGCTAATTTACCTTTTACTTAAGGAGAATTTTCTATAGCAAATTAACATTAATAATGAAGCTCAATTCTGATGCTGTTCTGATGCTAACTAACTGGGATATGTTGATCAAGATTTACCTGAAATCTTTGATGTATTAATAGATCCATAGCAGACATATCTATTTTTAAAAAACTATAATTTTTTCAGCATTTATCAATAGGCTTCTCTGTTCCACATATTGAACTGGCTTATAAAGGTGAATATGTCACAAATCTTTCTCCCAAAGATTCCATATTTTAGTTGGAAACATGAATAATTATTATATAACACACCAACTATTACAGGAGCTGTGGGAACAGAAAAGATGGGAGCTCCATTCAGCAAAGGTTTGGAAATATTAACGGATGAGGTGATGTTAGAGCTCCATCTAGTTCACCGGTGATCAAGACCGTGAATGTCATTTTTAGTGGAAAAAGTTAAGTGCAAATTATCATATGTGAACAATTATAAGTAGCTTTTAAGACTCTGTGCAAGTAAGCCCACTACTAGGTTCTGAAACTAGCTTCCACCTACTTTTTAGCTTTACCCTTGCAAACCAGGTAATAAAGTCTCTTTCCAACTGACAATGTAGTGACTATTTAGACAACTGTGTGGTTTTGGTTTTTACTAAATCAGATCCTAGAATGCCATCCTAGATGCCATGCCATTCACTACTCCTGGGAGGAGAGAAAAAGAAGAGGCATAACAGGTATGATGGATTTTACTAGTTGTCTACAAGATATTGTGGTTCCAATTATTCCAACTGTAGCTACTGGGAGCTATTTCAAATTGGCACCTGTGCCCCTCTTTTTATGTGCCCATCCTTTTCATTTTTTACCACTTTCTTGAATTAATTCTGGCTGTAGAATATGTGCAGGCTCATCTTGTATTTTGCCTGCCCCAGTTCTAAAATCAGCTATTTCTCCAAAGAGGTTGGGTTCCCTTAATTAGAGAACAGCATTTAAAACCAAGATCTGGTCATGGGGTGTGCTTATTGTTATTGGAACTCCGATGCTTCTATATTCTGTTGGCAGACAGAGGTGGAAAAAGATGTGAATGTATATTAACCAGTTTATGCACATATATCTATATTTCTGTTATCTATCCATCTGTGTGTATTAAAGATGACTTTTTTATTTCTAGTATATAGATGAGAGTAAAAAGTGTAGGGAAATTAAATGACCTGCCTAAAGTTACCTGTTAATAATTATCATAATTCTGTTTTTCAAATTTCAGTTAAATTCTCATTCTACATTACAATTGTATAAATTTATTTGATATGTCCACAATTGAAGTAATTTTTCCATTCCTCCCAAATTATGTATGTATATATATATATATATATATATATATATATATATATATATATAGTTGCTGTTGTTGCTGTTATCATATAGCAGCATATGATACTACATTCTCTTCAGGTATCTGGCTAGTAAACAAATATTAATGTTATCCTTGAATCCTTTTTCTCCATCACCCTGACCTTTAGCCAACAGTCACAAAATCCTCTCAAAGATATATCTGAACAGTCTATGATCTGTCAACCTCTCTTATTTATTTATTGGTCACCCCGTGGATGTGGAATGGGGCCCTCTTCTTAATTAGGAGGCTGGATTTGAGCCTGATGACAACATATATGCTCCAAGAGAGCAAGAAAAATTGGTATGACTCATATCACGAAATATTCTGGAAAAAACAGGGCAGCATCTGACTAGGTCTAAAAATGACTAGAGCAACCCAGGAGGAGCAACTGGCTTTGGCTTTTATTGTGGGGCAAAGTGAGTGTTCCCCTACTGGCCAGGCTTATGTGGTTTGAACTTCCTGCCAGGATCAAAGGAGAAAGCACCAGGTCTCTCTCATGGCCTAGCCCAAATGTGGGGCAAGAGAGAAAAAGGGAAAGATGGGTTTTAAATCTGTCAGCAAACATCAGAAATGGAGTCAGACATTTTCAGCACATTAAACATGCAGTATTAATAAAATAGAAAAAAACTTTAACTTACAACTTGTAAAAAGCTGTTAGTTATAGACTAGACTTCTGAGTTAAATAGTTAAATGCCAATAAATTACAGTAATTGATTAGATATCTAAGTACAAGTTACTACAGAATGAAATACAGTTGCTAATTTAATACTCCCTCTAGTTTGTTTATAACATTTTACTAAGAAAAGAAAATGCAGGCCGGGCGCTGTGGCTCACGCCTGTAATCCTAGCTCTTGGGAGGCCGAGGCGGGCGGATTGCTCAAGGTCAGGAGTTCAAAACCAGCCTGAGCGAGACCCCGTCTCTACTATAAATAGAAAGAAATTAATTGGCCAACTGATATATATATAAAAAAATTAGCCGGGCATGGTGGCGCATGCCTGTAGTCCCAGCTACTCGGGAGGCTGAGGCTGGAGGATCGCTTGAGCCCAGGAGTTTGAGGTTGCTGTGAGCTAGGCTGACGCCACGGCACTCACTCTAGCCTGGACAACAAAGCGAGACTCTGTCTCAAAAAAAAAAATAAATAAATAAATAGAAAATGCAATGAGTTCAAATTGCAATATTCCCAATTTATTTTGGGTTTTCTTCACCTTTTTGACTGCCATCATCTCAATATGTACACCTATAAGAAAGAATCATTCATGAAATAATCTATTTCTAATTACCTGATCTTAATATTGCTTGCAAATTTTGAATATTTTTTTTTAGGGAAAGTTAGAACCAAATAGAATGTTACACATGAGAGAATCATTTTAACAAAAATTATGTTTTCTAGAAAATATCAGTCTGTAAGTGACAAGGAAGGAAATGGGAAATTTCAAGCAAACAGCTCCTTACTTTGTATTTCGAGAATTCATTTCTTAGAATATCCTATTGAAAACAAATTTTGGAAAATTTTCTCCTGGTAAAGGAGAAAATAGGTATGTTTTTTAGATATTTTAAATATTTAAACTGAGTGATGATTTAAAAGTCAGCAAGACAAAAATTTCTAAATACTTGCTATGATATCATATATAACATATATTTTTGTTAAACATTCATTAGACTTTTAAAACCTTAAATATGTAGGGAAAGTTGAAAATAATAAAAATGTTATGTTTATATATTAATGTAGGCAGTTGGAAGATAAATGTTAAAAAAACCTATATTTTTTATGCTATATGTTTTTTATAACAGAAATCTTTACTTTTAATTTATTTTAATCATGTCATTTTTGATCTCAGAAGAACACACTTTGGTCTATTAGGAGTAGACCAAATGAATTTGGAATATTCAAAAAGGGTGCTGAAGTAAAAGGTTTACCTTACAGAAAATAAATTTAGCTTTGTACTAGTGAAAGCAGATTGGGTTGCAGTAACAAATATACCTAAATAATATAAGCACTAAGCACAGAGAAGTATATTTTCACTCCACTGATAATCCTGTTACAGGGTAGTTGGTTTATCAGCCACATGGGTGGTTCACATACTGAGGCTCTTTCCATATTATGACTCTGCCAACAACAATGACCTTGTCTATATATTCATCTACTCAGAGAAAAGAGGATAAAAAGTAGAGGAGTCACAGCTTTTTAAGTATTGGCCTAGATATGTCATGCAGCACATGTTATTTCATAGCATGGTCAAACATAACTGTAAATATGACTATGTGCCAAGAAAAAAAGAGGGGCATATGGATTATGTTGAATAAGTACCTACTACAGGCTGCTAATCATTAGGCATATGGGAACTAATGCTTATCCCAAAACTGGATCACAGTGTAACAGCAGGGATAAACTGTAGGTTCCTTGAGTTTGTATATTAAAAATCCTTCTTAGACATATTACCACAGAAATTGTATCATACAGGGACTGGAAATAGTGTCTCAGTAATGACAACCACGTATAATTTGACACAGAAGAGATCAGAATTAATGTTTTATAAATAATTATTGATATTTATATATAACCTGTTCTATAAATTAATATTTTAGGGAGATTAGTCTCATAGATAATTAATAAATGAAAGAAATAAAATAAAGTATTATATTTTTTCCTATATTTCAATATTTTTCTCATGTTCTTGGATTTTTGATGTGGTAAAAATACTGTTCTAGTTAACTAGTGAAAATGTACACAGAAAAATAAAATATTTTAAAAATAATCCATTAATATGTAGTAAGAAACTCATTTTTATTTTGAAGCAAATGTTCATATTAATTGATTAGACTGGGCACTAACTCCCCATGATCGTGCATTAAGCTGCTATTATTTACATCTGTTTGCATTAGTCATTTTGATTCTTGATGCATAATAAAATCAAGAGTAGCTACAGATAAGGCAGAAAGGGTGGTGGAAAATGTAATGAATCATTACATTATTTTTATTAGTCCATCTGGATGGCAGTTATATTGATTTGTTTTCTTTTTAAGATCACGGTATAACAGTCTTCTCAGGAAATTAAGTTGTTAGTGAAGACTCACTTTAAAAAAATAAATATTTACATAACTTGGAAACTGTGAAAGTGTAAAATGTAGTAACATTTTTGACCTCAAAGATTCATTATTTTAATGTGCAATTCTAAACAAAAATGTTAAGGTTGCTAGATATAATACTCTAGTTTAATGAAGTAACAGATAATTTTTAAGCAAGGCTTTTAAAATTGTGGCATAATAATCCCATATCTAAAAAATGTTTTTAGCTAACAGTATAAACAAATTCCTGGTTGTTGTGGCCTTAGGATTAGCACCAACTAAAACTCTAGTAGCAATTTTCTTTAATGATATTCATTAATCAGTTTGGTTTTGTGGTAGAGATAGAAGTAGTCAATCAATATGTCTTACATGTTTCTAGAGAATTATAGGAGCCAATGCTTAGTTTGAGAACCCAGAAACGCACAGTTATTGGCTCATTCTCCAGACACTATCGAAGTATAGTGTAACAATATGAAGAACAAGAATAAGAATCTAGAAGAATTTCTATACAGCTGTCAAAGGGGCAGATATATTGATTATGGTGGATATGAGTGTTCCAGTTACAAATAGTATCATTTCGTTAGAGTCCAGGAATAATTTGTCAGGTCTAGAAAGGCAAAAGCATGAATACAAATACATAGTTACACATAAACACATATTCATATATGTGGCATCTCTGGTATTATATGATTTAGAAGAGCTTACAACAAAAATGTATAAGATGAAATATTGTCAAAATATGTTAGCTGGGCATGGTGGTGCATACCTACAATAACAGCTATTCAGGAAGTTGAGAGGGGAGGATCCCTTAAGCTTAGCAGTTCAAGACCAGCCTGGGCAATATAGCAAGACCCTGTCTCTAAAAAAAAATGTATAAGAATTGTGATACAGATCAGGGAAAATAATTCTTGGCATAAGAAGTAAATGATGGTTTGAAAATATATACTATATACTATTTATTAAGATATCACTGAATTATTAATTTATAAAAGTAATTAATAAATATACATATGTTAATATTTTAACTATATTAACATAAACTTTTGCTTCAATTTGCCAGATTTTAAAAATCTGATTTCATATGACACATAACAAATGGTGTTATATAATGTAAGAATCAGAAAAAAGTCTTAACATGGCAGAGATGCAAGAAAAAGACCATTATAAAAGAACATTTACATATTTATGGAATGCATAAGAAGTAAAAGAGGGAAAATAAAAATTATATTCATGATAATCATTTAAGAGCTACAAGATTTAGGAGGAAAGAGCAAAAATAACCATGGTTATTAGTTTTGATGCTCAGGCCAGAATCCATTCTATGATATCTCCTACCTGAAAGGAGGAAGAGACTCATTTCTTTAGAATTTCAGCACACTGAGTTCTAGTACTTTAATAGTATCCCTTTCTTTTTCATTGAGACCTGATAGTCTCCTGGATTGTCTACTATTATGTAAAGACAAAGCAATCATGGGGATTATTGATTTGAGAATTCTTTCTAATGTGTTGCTAGCACAAAGCTGGTCATCTGTAGGGACTGCTAGCCACAAGGGTGGCAATAAATGAGAACCACCGAGAAAGTTTTTTAACCAGAATATTTGTAATTAATTATTTCCTATTAAAATGAATAATTTATATCCAATCAACCACTTTTTCAGACATGTGCAAATATTACTTTAGTGAAATCAATTTCTCTGAGGAGATAAAACAAATTAACTTTAAAGGTGAAAATTTGTAGTACTTTTCTATAATTAAAAAAATATATATATATATATGAATTCAGTCTGAGAGGTGGAGATTTGACCAGGTATTTTATGCTTTTTATTGAAACATTTAATTTAGAATGCACAATCCAGAAAAACAAAATACAACTAAACAAAACAAAAAAAATCAAAACAAACAAAGTAGGAGCCCTGCTTTAGCTTTGTTCATGTATGCATCATCTCCCTTAGAATCTAATTTACCTGACTTGTCAACCTGGTGTTTCACTTTGGCCCTTTTGGATTTAGTGAACTGGTTCAACATCAAGCACTAACACATACATATCCATCTTCAAAAAATGTAGAACTCAGAAACATCATAAGAGAAGCCAGAAGTCATGTAACAGTACTGGAAGAACGAAGCCAGTGGAGAAAATACAGTAAAAGAGAGAAAAGTGAACATGGACATTTTAAGGAATAGAAGGAAATATATAGAGTAACTCACAATTTCTGAGAAAAAAAGATATGAAATCACTGAATTTTACATATATCATCATTCATCACCATCTAGTCATTTGGAGAGATGAGAGGTGACTCTGCAGTCTTAAAAACTTTGCCTTAGATGAAATTCTTACACTAGAATCTCTTGATAAACACCTTTTTATATCCTTCTACTAACTTTGGCAGATTCCATTTATTAATAGTTACTTTCATTAGAATATATGGTCCTTTAATACTTGCAAGTTTGTAAGTATATGAATGTTAATTTTATGATTTGCTGCATTTTCCCAGGTGTTTGAAATATCTCCCCAAATAACTATGATTTTAGTTATTTGATAATTATATAATTAAAGAAAAGAAGAGAAAGAAGAAGGGAAAAAGGGAAGTAGAGAGAGAAGGTAAAATAAACATGATTCCAGAATACCTAAACCTGGCACCAGCACTGACCACACACTTCACAAAGCCCAGTGCATAATGAAAATGTGGGGCCCTTGTTCAAGATTTAAGAATTCCAGGATGGCAACGGTAAATCATAGACTGTTATGTAACCAACTAGGTCACATGCCCGTGAGCCAGATTTGCCTGGAGTAATACAAAAAATTATTTTAAAAAATGATCTTCAGGTAACCTAAAATTAGACAGGAGAATAATATTCCTCCAAAATATGTACACTTATTTTAACTAAAGCATATCCTAATTTTAACTCAAGTAATTTTAATTTTATGTATTTTAAAACTTTAAGGATGCACTATTTCCCATTAGAATGATTTTCATAAAGAACTACATATTTAGTTGCTTACATTTTTTCTATGAATGAAATGTGTACCCTAATACAATGATAGTTTTGTAATTAACCAATTTGGAATTAATTGAAATTGTTTTTCTGTATTTCTATAATCTTTTAATATGCTTTATACATCTTTCTTCTGTCCTGGACACAGAGTACTTATGTTTTAAATGCCCTTCTACAGAACTCTGTCTGTGGGAGATGTGTAAACACTAATACAAGAAACTCATGTAAATCTCCAAGTATAGTTTTTATTACCAAGCTAGAAATATCATTCCTAGGTTTTAATACCCTTTTTAAAAACTATGTAAGCTCAATTTATAAAAAAAAATATTATTTTGTCTTTTACTTTGAAGAATTATGTCTGTTGTCTCTTTTCTCAAATCAGTGTCACACAGCACAAATTTAGTTTCCTTGCAAACCTACTATACCTCACCAACTACTCTTTTGTTTTATTTGCATTTTAAATTGTACCTCTTTTCTTACTTTTCTATTTTGTTAGCTAAACTTTGTTCTTGTGTTTATATACTCCTGCTTCATAGGGACCAATTGCTTCTTACACTGCATGGTTAAAGCTAAAAATCTGTGGAATTATCTTTTGCATTGGTCAATAAATCTTTTTAGATGTATACTTTTTTTTTGTCCTTCCTTTATTTACCTTTTCTTTGAAATGTGCTGGATCCAGTCAGCATATATGTCTCATGTTTTATTTTTCTCCTTAATGATGTTCAATCTCAGTCCAACTTCCAGGATTTTCAAATGATTTGTCTGAATGGATTATCCTGCCTTGGTGTTCCATATGGTTTTGAATGTAAAGTCCCATTTGAGACAGATATCAGATTGATGTTTAAAATTTCCATTCAAACTCTCATTTTCCAGAGGACTTTACCCAGTGTACTGTCCTGAGAGGTTGGGATAGAGAGAAAAGATAATGGCTTCTGAGACTCCCATTATATTTTTATCAAGCAATTTTAACTGAAGACAAATATGAACAAAAAACCTACAGCACGTTCTGCTGAAAGGTTTTTGCCTTTCTTTTCTTATTACTACTATTTTTTACGGAGACTATATCTTACTGAATAGAATTCACAGCTAACATGACTATCTCCCATTTCCTTTAGTACCTTTATTCTGTGAATGTTAGATGATATATTTGGAGGGACTAGATCCAACTTTGTAGTACAAAACCTGAGTCTTTGAGTACAGAGTTTGAGTTGGGAAGATATGACATGCCTTTCTCACTTTTCCTTGCTTTGTCTTTTTTGAGTTTTGACATTATTATAGCATTAGATAAAACAAGGTAATTTTTATTTTGTATTGCTTTTTGCATTATTAGTCTTGCTTAATATACCCTGAGATTATTGAGGTTTTTCTCCCAGTTTCTTTTTTTTTTTAATTTTAGTTAATGATATACTTTTGTCTCTCTGTGTATTTTTTTCTGTTATCTTCAGTATTTTAGGAGATGGTGGCATGTGCTCAAGGTTCTTATATTGACTTCTTTCTGAACTAGCTGTCCCCAATCTATAATCCAAAAATATTTTCACTTAGGTAAAGATCACTTTGTTTACTAATCTTTATAAATTTCTATGTTTAATTATTTTTAGAAGGTAAGATGTGTTCTATTAAAGGTTGTAAAAACCTAAGTCATAATCTTTCAAGCATGAATGAAAAGAGTAAGGGTATTTTAGAATTGCTGTAGTTTCACCATCACACACCAGACATCTGATAGCATTCAGTAAAAGTGAGGGAAGGACAACCAGATTCACCTTAGGTGAAATGCACAACCATTTGTAAGTGCAAAGGTTAGACAACTGTCTGTTTTTGGCTAGCTTGATTTCTATCAATAGAAAGCCAAAATATCAGCAACCCCACTTTACTTAGCATATTCCCAGCACAAGAAGTCAACTTCAAGTTGACATCAGTAATAAACCCCAATATTGCGTGATCTCTGGTAAATGTTCCATGACCAAAACACAACAGTAAAATTAAGATTGGTACTCTTTGCCAAATAACACCATATTTTCAAGTTATCCAACAGATGATTATGTCAGCTAGAGATTATTGGTGGCATTCATCTGAATGAACATAAAAATGTAGTCCCTAACACTATATCCCCAGAAAAGCTCTGGTTGTCCTTCCCTCACTTTTCCTGAATGTTATCAATTGCATCAGTTGTGGAATACATTCGCACGAAATTGAACAGTGACATGTAATGTGATAGTCATTAACAGGTGGATATTCAAATTTAGATTTAAATTTTAAAAATTAAAAAAAAATTAGTCACTGAATCATATTAGACACATTTGAGTTGGCATATAGCTAGGAGAAATTATGCATTAGACCATAATAATAAAGCAGGGAATTATATTAGATGGCTTTGATCTACAGCTTTGTGTGCAGCCAAGATATGGAATCAGGCATACCTTGACTTGACTCCTGAGTCATCTGTTTATAAAATGTATAACATGTCCTAGTTAATTATTTAATTCCCCCAAGCCTCAGTTTTTCTGTCAGCAAAATGTGCAGAATATATTTACCAAATGAAATTTTTGCAAAATTAAATTTGAAAATGCTTGTGACTGACATTGAGTCACAAGTCTGGCATTGAGTAAGCTCCTAAATAAAAAATGGGTAACAGTACTTTTAAAAATAATAATAATTAGGTTGTTTAAATGTAAAGCCATAACTTCAAGAGAGGTACTTTGGAAAACAGCTTGTCAATATACCTGCATCTCTATCTTTGCATTCATCTGCAAATGCTGATATGTTTCTTGCATTTGACATATTTTTTGAACATGGTATTTTTAGGTACATGTTGTTTTTATAGTTTTAATTTTGCCTTTTTAGCTTCAGCCAACTTTTATATAAATGAATAAAATTCATAAATAATAAATTTCAGAATAAATATTTAATAAGAAAAATATTGAATTTCCTACTTCACATCTTTGGACCTATCTAGAACTGAAAAAGAGATATATTATACTAGTTATAAATGGAAACAAAACAGAAAAGTTTAAGAACCATGTAAAGCCTTTTATTTAATGAAATTCACCGGTGTTACTTAAGTTACTTTTTTATAACAGTACTTTGAAATGTATTAACTATAATTACTAATTCTTTTTTAGCTAATGGGAAAGTAAAGCTTTTATCTTCAAAATTATATAGAGGAAAAAGAGTAATGAAATGAGTTGCATAGTATAACAAACCAAATATGGATAGGCTTATGAAAATTAAGCTATATTATGTTTCTTAATGAGAGCAAATAGAGAAGCAGAAGGTCATCTCCATATGCAAGACGCAGCAACTATGTGCTGAGAATGCAAGCATAAACAGTGCTTTCTCCAAGTCATTTGGAAGCTTAAGTACAGAGAAAGGAGGGAAACAGGTGAACTAACTTCCAGAATGCAAAGTAGTAAGTTAGCCCTGTGGTGAAAGTAAGTATTGTCAAAGAGAAAAAAATATATATGTAAATTAAACTGGACCGTGTTGGAAATATCCATGCACATTTTTCAGCCAGTGGTATACTTAAATTAATCATAAAGTCACAACAACATTTCACTAGGAATCAAAGATGGGGCATGAACAAATCAAAAGGCCATTTTGGAAAGAGGAACTGCAAACAATTCAATAACAGAGAAATTAAGTATTGTATCAAAGTATATCAAGAATGTCTAAATAGGTATAAAGAGAACAGATCTTAAAGAAACGTGTGAAGCTGAGGGTAAATGTCATAATGAAAGGCACTTCAAGTCTTTGAAGATTTTCAAATGTGGACATGACTTAATCATACTACCCTTTAAAAAAAAGTACATTGCCAAAACTGCTAGAGAGGAGAGTGGAAACAACACAGGCAGAAAGTTCTGTTAGGTCTTATAGTATTAATCCAGAAGATGAGAGCCTAGACCGTAATAGTGGTTGGGAGAAATAGAAGAGAATGAATTAGTAATTCATAATATGCTGTGATTCATTGAATATGGTAAATGAAAGAGATATAATAACATCTCATCTTTAAAATATTTCTAAATGATATGATATATGGAATTAAATCATACAATCCTACATTAATCCAGTTTGTTAGTTTTTGAAACTTTAGTCATTACTTTAAAGCAAAAGTATTCATAAATATAATTCCAAAAACATATTTTGAAAGCTATGAAATTCATAACATTACATCAAGAGAAAGAATAAGGGCATGAAATGGGTGGAATTGAATCATACTTACTCTGAGCAACAGGTCAGTAAAGTAAACATCTGTGGAAGTTCAGGAACAAATTGATTTCTGGTAACAGATTGTTTGATTGTTTTTAGAAAGATGAAGAGGATTATTTTGAGAGTTAAATAATCAATCATTGATTTATTCAATGATCAAATGATTAAAAGAAACTTTGAGTATATATATTATTCAAGTAATAAAGTAGAATTTTGTTCCAAATTTTATTCTTGCAATGTATTTTAGAATCAATATATAATATAGTTATTTGGAAAATTTTTCAACTTAAAGTAACAACACTTGTTATTTAGTTGTGATATTTTAAATAATGCATATTGTTATTACTTAATAAACTGTTAGTTGGTACTGGCAGATTATTAACCATGGCCTAATTTCCTTCTCATCCTAAAATAAATCTCTTGTTTAGTGAAGATAGAAAATGAATGAGATTGCATTTATGTATGTGTGTGGTTTTGTATGTGATGAGACTATTTCCTTAACTTTCAATGTCCCAGTTTAACAAATTTTCAGAATCTAAATGTATAGAAGTAATATTTACAAAATATTGATACCACAGGCACCATTATGCTTAATATAATATTGTTGGAATTTAAGGGGACTGAATTAACAGCACCTATATCCAGTGTGTTTGTCTGGGATGTTTCTTCACTATTCCTCACCTTTGCATGGAGAGGAGCTACCATTAGAGTTTTATTCTAGGCATCATAATACCTCTTCTTTTACCTCCAGTGGATGTACAAATCCATTTCATGTTGCTGTAGCAGAATACCTGAGACTAAATAATTTATAAAGGAAAGAGGTTTGTTGTTTCACAGGTCCAGAGACTAGGAAGTTCAACTTTGGGTGGCTACATCTGGCCAGAGCCTCATGCTGCAGTGTCATAATATGGTGGATGGCATCACACGGCAGGCATGTGTGCAAAAGAGGCAGAACATGGGGGGCAATCTCGCTTTCAAACAACCCACTCTGTGGTAACTAATCCAGTCCCAAGAGAGTGACAGCTCACTCACTCCTAGATGACATTAATTTCTTCATCAAGGTAATGCCCTCATGATCCAAATGCCTCTCAAAGGTCTCACCACTTCTCAAAACTATTACACTGGGGACCAAGTCTCAATGTGAGTTTTGGTGAGGACAAACCATAGTCAAACCATAGCAAGTGGGAAAGAAATAAATTATTTAATGGATGACTTTGATAAGATGAAAAAAGAATTAATGTTCAAGCTATTCTAATTCACTTTAAAATCTGTCTTCTAAAATCAATTCTGTAATTCTCTGCTTTAATTTTTGCAAGTTACAGTAATCAAAGGATATTGACCAGTGACTGGGGATATAATTTTAATTTGCTTATATCCACAGACTTAAACCACATTTTCTAAGTATTTTTATTATCATCAAGCGCTGTTTTCATTTTCAACTATTTTTTCTACTTAATATTCAGTTTCAACCTGGATAGGGGAAAAAAGAAGATGGGTATGATCTATTAAACCTTCAAAACTATTATTCAATTCTAAGAAACGATAGTGAGCTAATACAGCTTATATTATCCTGGATTGAGTTTAAGCCCATTATCCAAAGTGAGGTGACACAAGATCAGAATAATGGGCTCCACATGTACTCGCCATCACATTGGTACTGATAGATTATCAATATCGTACTCAAAGGGTGGTGGTGTTCACAAGAATTTCAGGGGGTGGGGGGATAAACTCACATCTGAGGGATGTGGCAAACAGTGTGGAGGGGAAGGACATACCTCTAACCTTTGCTAGACAAAGTTATAAAATCTAACCAAAATGTTAAAAAAACACATTTATCAGGTGTCAGGCAGGTGGGGGAAAGGGGACTGGTTTATATATATACATTATAAATGCAATGTACATTGTTGGGGGGATGGACACTCTTGAAGCCCTGACTCGAGGGGGGAGGGAAGGCAATAGCAATGTATGTAACCTTAACATTTGTACCCTCAGTTATGCTGAAATAAAAAAAATATATAACTCCAATATATATCACTCAATTTTAAAGTGGAAAATCTGACTTTCCTGTCATTCCTTCAACTCTAAGAATGCACAACCCGTCAGTATAGACATTAGAAAAGCAAAAAATAAGTAGTATTATAATAGAAAATATGAGAGATTTAAACACCTGGGTTCAAGTATAGGATCTATCATCATCTAATGTTGCCACTTGGTACATGTAATTTATGTTCTCTGATGATGGGATTAAGCCAGATAACTGTAGGGTTTTAAAAATTCTGAAGTCCTTTATAAAGCTCATATGAAATTCCTTCTCAAAAATGAAAATAAAACAAACCCCTCACTAAATATATTAAGTAAATAAGTAAACAAATAATAATACAAATAAAAATCAGGTCTTTATTGTAATTGATAATACTATCAAAGTTCTTGATATCTAAAACTGTACATACCAAATTAATAGAAAAGATCTACTATGTACATTTTTCCATGCAGTATAAATTCACTCTTCAGAGTTGTAATGATAACCATCTATGATTTGAAGATTAGCAAAGTAAGACTGCATGTCTAACAACTAAAAGGAGTTTAATCCACAGCCAAATAAATGATCCTGAAAATAGCTTTACACCAATGGCTTCTAATTGAAATTTAGGATGATAACCTTAATTTCAACAGCTGTTCTTGCTGGAATAGAAGCCTCATGAAAAACACAAAGCTGTACACAGGGATTTACAAACACATGTCATAGATGGTCAAGCAAGATCTTAAAACAACAAACTTTTTATATTGAAGGCAAGTTTTTTATTTCACTTTAGTGTGTATTAATACTTCTCTGGATAGGAAGAAAATTTTTATGACATGATGATTTATGTGCAAAAAGACTTATAAAATATATTTAGAGGTCCAATAAGAATGATCTATAGTTCAAAGTAGCATATTGTATTTTTTCTGTTGTTATTGTTTACAAACCATGCACCAGATGCTAAAATAATCTCAATCCAAGTAATATTTGTTTAAGAAATTTATATTCAATTTTTTTCTTCTTACTTATATCTGTTCCAAACATATGAAAATTTGACTATGCTTGAACATTTAACTGAGAAATTAATTTAATATTTTCTGATCTCCCTTTACATAGCCAACATTTCCTAAATAAGAAAGAGTCAGGATATATAAGAAACTCACATAATACAAATAAGTTTAAAAAAATTAAAAGGCTTTTAGTACAAGACTGATAAATTATAATCAATATTTTCCCCAAAAGTTTTGAGATGAAAAATGGTCCATAATAGGTCTGAGTATCTTAATGTGTTTCCTTGATAATCTCATATTTATCTGCATGCCCCACTGCATACCTTTTTTTATTTTTATCAGATCCTCTAATACACTTTCTCCTTTGCCTCCTTTTCGTTCAAGAAATGAATCATCTTACTTATTGAGAAAATATAATATGGAAATTAGAAAACTGTGTGTCTACCCATCATTAACTAGCTGTACATCCCTGTATTATCTTCTTCCTAAATCCCTCATAATAAAACAAGGAAAGGTTCTCTATTGCCAAAGGCTTGTACTTCCAGTGCTTGAGCTTAGATTTTTCCTATCTTCTCAAACATTTAACACTTTCAGTTAATACTTTCTCTCATACATCTTAAACTCTATTTGTCAACTGTACCATTTCTATCAATAAATACATATTCTACTATTTTTTAAAAAATCAACTTGCCTTAAAAACTCACCTTCCTTCATTCTAGTTATGATGCTGTTTCTGGGCTCTCCTAACATGACAATTTAGAGAATTGTCTGTATGTCATGCAAGGATTCTCATTTGCCTTTCATAAAGTTACCTCCAAATAATGTTGTCTCATACTTGTCAATAGACCATCAAACAGAAACATTTATTTCCAAAACAAATATTGATTTTTATGTTTCCAAACTCAATAGTTATATTTTCATCTTCATGTTGTAAACTTTTATTACTCATTTATCACATTTGAATTTCTCACTCTTTACTTATTTATTTATTTATTTATTTATTTATTTATTTTTGCCTCTTAGATTGAGTGATGTTCATAACCCATCAAGAGATTTCATTGCTTTTCATCAGTGTTTTTTTTTCTGGATTCTCCTATATTACCCAACTTCTAGGTTTTTATTTTTTCCTAGACAGTTTTCTGGGTGACTTTTCTCATATCTCTACAACCTGCTCCTAATTAATTTCATTCATTACCATGTGTTAAACTGTGTCCATATGTTGGCATAATGAATGTTTTAAATCTGGGTAACCATCCTTCCACAATCCAGAACCCAAAGGGGCTCCTATGTATACTATAGGGACATAATATTAAACATGTGGTTTCCTCATATACTTACTGTTTCCTCAAACTCATTTCTGTAAGTAACTCTACAGCAAATTGTTAAAGATAGTACCATGGCAATGTTTCTGGACTCCTACCATTGTATGCATAATAAAATCAAAATGCTTTAACATAGAGTATGATGTTGTGCATGCTATGTCCCCCGCCTAACTCAGGGCCTTAAAAATCTGCTACATTGAGACTTCTGGTGTGTGTGTGTGTGTATGTGTGTGTGTGTGTGTGTGTGTGTGTTCAAGACTGTGCACAGCATCTTTATTGTTGTAAGTAAAAAATGGAAATAAATATCTATCCACAATAAAAACAGATAAACAATTGTTATACATTTATACAATAAAACATTACATAGCAATAAAAAAAATAAACTATAGTTACATGCAACACAATGTTGAGTAAAAGAAGTGAGACAAAAAAGGAATATATATGGTATGACTCCATTTATCTGGCATAAGGAAAAACTAATCCATGGTTATAGAGGGCAGAATAACAAGAGAGTGTTGACTAGGAGTAGGCACAAGAGACCCTTTTAGGGAATCTGGATGGAGGTTACACATTTATCTATTTAAAAATCACCAAGCTATAAACTTAAGGTTTATGTACTTTACTTCATGTGAATTATTACTCAATAAAAATTTTTAAATTACAAAATAAAAAATTAGTTGTACCTAAGGCTTCTGTTTTATGTATTATCTGGAAGTTTTTTTTTTTTTCTTTACGAAAACCATATCCCAAATTTTCCACCAAAACTAGAAGGTAAAAGATATTTTAATATTTTTCTTAAATCAGAGCCCCTTGTTCACATAACAGTATTGAGAGAAGTGGCCTTTGATCATCACATAATGTTTTTATAAAGATAAGGTACAAAACTTTTTTCTATTATTTTTGTCAAGTACAACTAAACCCCCTGAACATGATATAAAAAACAAACATAAGATTGAGAAAAAAGGCACTAGACACCCTGAAACCTAAAATAAAGGAATGATAAAAAATATTGTGGTTATTATTTATTTGCCTCACACATCCCAGACTTGATATTGAAGAATTCAGCAGCTCAGATACACCAATGCAGACCAAATAAAACAAAACAAAACATAACAAAAAAACCTCAACAAGACTGTTCTCTCTAGCCAAAAAAACAAGAAAAGAGAAGCCTGTTAAGACAGACAACTCTTAATAAATGCTCTACTTCAGCCAAACACTATAGAATAAAACAAAAAAAAAGCAAAAAAAAAAAAATGTGGTTTCATTCCCACCTATGCCAACAAATGCCACGGGTGGAACTCAGGATCTACCCTTACAGAGCTGCAATGATGAACTCCAACAACCCTGTCATATGGGTGTTAAGCCAAGTAGGGATCTGGAACATTTGTCCTCAACTGGCTGCTAACAAATTCTGCTCCTCTATGGTGTCAGTGGAAACCATGAAGGTAGCCTGAACTGATACTTCACGTGACATTAATGATGTCACTCTGTACTCTTCCTCCCATCTGGCATGATCTCAGAGGAAGCCTGGCGGACATTCAGGATATTCACTATTTATCAACAAGGCGAGTTCCACCATGGTGTCAGTGCAGACTTTCTGGGAGCAAGAATTTCCATCACTGCACTCATTTGTCAAGAAAAGGCCAAGTGGGGAACATTAATTCTACCTCCATCTGGCAGTAATGAAGCATTATACTGACCCTTCCTCTGAAGACATGATGTGAGAAAGAGCCAGTTTTAACAGACGCTGTAAATGAGATCCAGCAGCCTATAGCATAAAATGAAAATGTTCAAGTGTTAATCAAAAATTACTTGTCATGACTCTTGACAATCACTTGTCAAGAACCAGGAAGAACTCAAATAAAATGAAAACAGACAATCAATAGATGTAAAATCCAGGATGACAGAGATGTTAGAATTAAAGCAGTCATAACAAAAGTGTTTCAATGAGTAATTATGAATCTAGCTTAAAATAATAAAAATAGGAAGTATCTGGTCTTATAGAAGACCAGATAAAAAGATTTGAGCTGAAAAATGCAATTACCAAAATAATAATGGTAAAATTCCATGAATAGGATGAACAGAAAATTACAGGGGATAGGGGAAGGAATTAATGAATTGGAAAATAGAAAAAGAGAAGTTACCTATTGGGTAAAATGTATACTATTCAGGTGACAGGTATGCAGAAAACCCAGATTTTACCACTACTATGCTATTCATCCATGTAACAAAAAAATATTTGTACCCCATAAATCTATTAAAATTTCTTAAATAAATAAAAATAAGCAAAATACAGACAAAAATCCCCAATATTTAATCATCCTGAATACACCCAAAGGAAAGGAGGAAAATTTTATGATGTTAAATTTGTTGATTTTAATTAAAACATGGGCTTTAATTAAAAAATGAAAGTGATTACATTAAGACATATTATAGTCAATTTTTTGAAATCTGAAGACAAAAAAAATATCTGGAAATCAGCCAGAAAAAAAATGATACCTATCTATGAGGAAAATAAAACATTTTGAATGACAGCATATTTCTCATCAAAACTAAAGAGTTGAAAAGGAATTGGAGCACAAGTTTTCAAGGGCTGACAAATAAGAACCGTTTACTCAGACTCTTAACTCAGTAAAAATGTACTTGAGAAATGAAGGAGCAATCAAAATATCTTCAGATAAAAGATCATTCACTTGTTGATCTACCCTAAAAGAAGGGATTACGGAAGTTATCTAAGCAGAAAGAAAATGAATTTTCAAATAAAGGTACACTGAAATGCAAGATGAAAGAAAGAACATGATAATCAAAACTATGAGTAAATACAATAGGCTTTTCTTATTCTCTTGAGGTTTCTAAGTTACATTTGATAGTTAAGCAAAAATTTTAACACTGTTCTAAATATATATATGATCTTTAAAATAATTATATTCTAAAATGGATATCTTACACTGGCAAAGTGATGACATCAGTAAACTGTAATATATAATGTTATATCTAGAGCGACCACAAAAAAACACTATAGGTGAGTAAATATGGATTATCTAAAATGTTAAAGTGACCCACTGGAAGGCAGGAAAATGAAAACAGGGAAACAAAATATAGGAAGAACAAAGAGAAAATAAAAAAACAAAATGAAATACTTAAGCCTCAACAGATTACATGCATTAAATGTCCATGGCTACATGCAACAATTAAAAGACAGAAATTGGCTGAAAGGATTAAGAATAATAGCCTAAATACATGTTGTCTATAAAAAATTCAGTTCAAATATAATAATACAGGCAGTTTGAAAGTAAAATCATGGAAAATGACGTATCATGAAAATATTAAAGGAAAGCAAGAGTGGCTATATTATATCAGATAGAATTCAAAGTAAATAAAATTATTAGAGATAGAGGGACATTTTATGATTATAAAAGCATCATATACTAAAAAGGCATAACAATATACACCAAAAAGTCTATAGCCTCACAATTAAAAATGTAAATAATAATTGTATTATGTAAAAAATGTAAACGTAAATGTAAAATGTAAATGTAAAAAATAATTCTAAGTCTCATACCATATTCAAAAAAAAATTAACTCAAATTGGATCATGAACTTAAACACAAAATGTAAAATTAAAACTTTTAAAAACTAATATAGAATCATGTGGTCTTTGTTTTTGCTTCTGTTTATGTGGTGAATTGCATTTATAGATTTACGTATGTTGAACCATCCCTGCATCCCTGGGATGAAGCCCACTTGGTCGTGGTGGATTATTTTTTTGATAAGTGTCTGGATTCGGTTAGCTAAGATTTTGTTGAAGATTTTTGGATCTATATTCATTAGGGCTATTGGTCTGTAGTTTTCTTTCTTTTTTTGTTGCATCCTTTCCTGGTTTGGGTATCAGAGTAATATTCGCTTCATAAAAGGTGTTGGGGAGGTTTCTGTTCTTCTCGATGTTGTGGAATAGTTTCTGCAAGATAGGTACTAGTTCTTCTTTGTAAGTGTGGTAAAATTCAGGTGTGAAGCCATCTGGACCAGGACTTTTCTTTTTAGGGAGATTTTTAATTGCTGTTTCTATTTCAGTCTTTCAATAGATGCAGAAAAAGCTTTTGACAAAATTCAACACCCTTTCATGATACGAACACTTCAGAAAATAGGCATACAAGGGACATACCTAAAAATGATACAAGCCATATATGACAGACCCATAGCCAACATCATACTGAATGGGGAAAGATTGAAATCATTCCCACTTAGAACTGGAACCAGACAAGGCTGCCCACTATCTCCACTTCTGTTCAACATAGTGCTGGAAGTCTTGGCTACAGCAATCAGACAGGAAAATGGAATCAAAGGTATCCAAATAGGGGCAGAAGAGATCAAACTTTCACTGTTTGCTGATGATATGATATTGTATCTAGAAAACCCCAAAGATTCAACCAAGAAACTCCTGGAACTGATCAATGAATTTAGTAAAGTCTCAGGATACAAAATCAATACACAGAAATCAGAGACATTCATATACGCCAACAACAATCTAATTGAGAACCAAATCAAAGACTCAATTCCCTTCACAATAGCAACAAAGAAATTAAAGTACCTAGGAATATACTTAACCAAGGATGTAAAAGACCTCTACAGGGAGAACTATGAAACACTGAGGAAGGAAATAGCAGAGGATGTAAACAGATGGAAATCCATACCATGCTTGTGGATCGGCAGACTCAATATCATCAAAATGTCTATACTACCCAAACTGATCTACAGATTCAATGCAATACCTATTAAAATCCCATCAGCATTCTTCACAGATATAGAAAAAATAATTTTACGCTTCGTATGGAACCAAAGAAGACCCCGAATATCAAGAGCAATTCTAGGCAACAAAAACAAAATGGGAGGCATTAATATGCCAGATATCAAACTATACTACAAAGCTGTAGTAATTAAAACAATATGGTATTGGCACAAAAATAGGAATATTGACCAGTGGAACAGATGTGAGAATCCTGATATAAAACCATCCTCATATAGCCATCTAATCTTTGACAAACCAGACAAAAACATACGCTGGGGAAAAGAATCCCTTTTCAATAAATGGTGCTGGGAAAACTGGATAGCCACCTGTAGAAGGCTAAAACAGGACCCACACCTTTCACCTCTCACAAAAACCAACTCACGCTGGATAACAGACTTAAACCTAAGATATGAAACTATTAGAACTCTAGAGGAAAAAGTTGGAAACACTCTCCTAGACATCGGCCTGGGCAAAGTGTTTATGAAGAAGTCCCCAAAGGCAATCACAGCAGCAACAAAAATAAATAAATGGGACATGATCAAACTACAAAGCTTCTGCACAGCCAAAGAAATAGTCATGAAAGTAAACAGACAACCTACAGAATGGGAGAAAATTTTTGCATCCTATGCATCCGATAAGGGACTGATAACTAGAATATACTTAGAACTCATGAAAATTAGGGGAAAAAATCAAATAACCCCATTAAAAAGTGGGCAAAGGACTTGAACAGAAACTTTTCTAAAGAAGACAGAAGAATGGCCAACAAACATATGAAAAAATGCTCAACATCTCTAATCATCAGGGAAATGCAAATCAAAACCACAATGAGATATCACTTAACCCCAGTGAGAATGGCCTTTATCAAAAAATCTCCAAACAATAAATGCTGGCGTGGTTGCGGAGAGAGAGGAACACTCCTACACTGCTGGTGGGACTGCAAACTAGTTCAACCTCTGTGGAAAGCAATATGGAGATACCTTAAAGCGATACAAGTGAATCTACCATTTGATCCAGCAATCCCATTGCTGGGCATCTACCCAAATGATCCAATGACACTCTACAAAAAAGACACCTGCACTCGAATGTTTATAGCAGCACAATTCATAATTGCAAGGCTGTGGAAACAGCCCAAGTGCCCATCAATCCAAGAATGGATTAATAAAATGTGGTATATGTATACCATGGAGTACTATTCAGCTCTAAGAAACAATGGTGATATAGCACATCTTATATTTTCCTGGTTAGAGCTGGAACCCATACTACTAAGTGAAATATCCCAAGAATGGAAAAACAAGCACCAGATATATTCTCCAGCAAACTGGTATTAACTGAGTAGCACCTAAGTGGACACATAGGTACTACAGTAATAGGGTATTGGGCAGGTGGGAGGGGGGAGGGGGCGGGTATATACATACATAATGAGTGAGATGTGCACCATCTGGCGTATGGTCATGATGGAGACTCAGACTTTTGGGGGGAGGGGGGAAATGGGCATTTATTGAAACCTTAAAATCTGTACCCCCATAATATGCCGAAATTAAAAAAAAAAACTAATATAGGATAAAGTCTACAGAATCTATTGGTAGACAAAATTTTTAGAGACTCATCACCAAAAATACCATCAATGAAAGGAAAAATTGATGAATTGTACTGAATCAACATTTAAAATTTTGTTTTGCAAAAGATGATATTAAGAGAATGAAAAGACAAGCTATAGAGTGGGGAAAACATTTGTCAAGCACATGTCCAGCAACAAATTTGTCTTTAAAATATGTGAAGAACCCTTAAAACTCAACAGTAAAAATAATTACATTTGAAAATAGACAAAAGACAGCAATTTTACTGAAGAGGATAAGCAAATGGCAAATAACCTCATGGAAAGATGTTTTATTAATACATCATTAACCATTAGGAAAATACAAATTAGAACCACAATGAAATTATATACCTATCTGTATGGCACAAATAAAAAATAATGACAACAACAATTAATGCTGAGGATATGGAGAAACTGGATTACGCACACATTGCTGTTGGAAAGGTAAGAATGTACAACTATCCCAAGAGCTGTTTGATAAGTTCTGTTTGTTTGTTTTTAAACTAAATATACACTTATCAGATATCATAGCAATTGCACTCTAGGTATTTATCAAAAAGAAATGAAGACTTATGTTCACACTAAAACCTGCATACAGATAGTTATAGCTGTTTACTTGAATAGCAAAACTTGAAAATGACTCTGGTGTTCTTCAACAGGTAAATGGTTAAATAAACTGATATGTTTATAGCATGGAGTCTTATTTAACAATAAAGAGGAGTGAACCATTGATACATGTAGTAACCTTGAGGAAGCTCCAGAGAATTATCTTAACCAAAAACAAAATATATATATAACCCAAAAGTTTAAGTATTGTATAATTCTACTTACATAATGTTCTTATAATGATAAATTATACAAATGCAGAACAAACTAGTAGCTGTCAGTAATTAGGTAGGAGGAGAGTGGAATAGAAGTAATGTGGCTGTAAAAGGGCAAAATTAAGTATCTTTGGAGGTATAGAAATCTTCTGTATTTTGACTGCATCTGTATCAATATTGTGATTGAGTTATGATACTACAGATTATTAAGATGTAGTGTAATACAGCTATAAATAAAGGAATGTGAATGAAGGCTTTACAGGATCTCTTTGCATTGTTTCTAATAACTTCCTTACTAAATTTTTTTTTAAATATCTGTACCTTAACCACATTAAAAAAAAGTATAAGTAAAGTAATGAAAGATAAGAAAAGAAAAGTAGAAAGGAAAGGAGAAAGTAATCAAAAGGCAGGGAAGGACAAATCTGCTCTACCTACTTGAAAAGTCTGTCGATTTTGAGCATTAGGATCTTGGCTCGCAAATCCCTTCCCCAGATGACACCTTTACAGCCACCCACTTTATAATCGCTTCTTCTATCTATACAGCCCCTATCATTCTATTATTCTTCCCTTACATTGGAAAAGATTTTACTTACATATTAACTTATTAAATATCTAACTTACTCCTGTAAGTTGTTAAACATATATCTATTTTATACTATCTGTTCCAATGTCTAGGATGATACCTACTAAAAAATAGATCAATGCTGTCCAATAGAAATATAATGTGAGCCATACATGTAATTTAAAATTTTCTAGAATCCATATTTTTAAAAGTAGAATAAAACAGATGAAAATAATTTTAATGCCATGTTTCATTTAATCCAATGTATCCAGAATATTAATAATTAAAAAGAATGATTGTTTTGTTTTGTAATCTATTTTTCTTATGAGTCTTTGAAATGCAGTGCATATATTGTATTTATGACAGCTCACAATTTGGACAAAGCAAACTTGAAGTATTCAGTAGGCATATGTGGTTAGTAGCTGCGATATTGGAATGTGTGGAAATAGATGCTTGTGAACACTTATTGGAGGCAGGGATGAAGAGTGGGAGGGTAAGTGAAAGAGAGGATGAAAAGAAGAAAGAAAATATTTTGATAGTTGGGGATATGGCAGAGATAAGAATTTAATACTGTCTGGCTGATAATACTGGTCAAAAGGATGTATATGGCCTTTCAGGGACAGAAGATCTTAGTATTAGATCAATTGTTTGTGTGAATTTGAATCCTCATTCAAATAATGTAAATAATGCCAAACTTTCATTGTTGCAGTGAAGATTATAGATAGCATTCCCTAAGAATTTAGCACATTGGTTTATAATACAAGGACTTCTAAATAAATAATGACAATTTTTTATATAGTTGTAATAATCTTATTGAATTTTTTGACTTTCCTTATCTCTTAGAATTGTCAGCTATTGTGTCTATTTTGTTTTGTTTGTGATACAAAGAAAAAACAGTAGTCAAAGAAAAAAATATGCTGTATATTTACTCTGCACAAATCCATAGTCTTTTCTTCCTGTGCTTCACCTTTCCAGTATCCAATTGTAAATTTACATTTTGACATTTGACTTTCATTTGTTAGTATGCATAGGTTTAATGAATTGAAAACATTTTTTTCTCAATGTCTTTTCCGTAACAGGTTTATGTTTTCTGCTATTCAGTAAGTCACATTGTGTGATCACTTTGGATCATACTGACCTGTGTTTAAATCATGGGTCAAAACGTACCAGCTCTATGGCATTTGTTAATGTACTTCATCTTATTGTCTCAGCTTTCTTTTTTTTTTATTTTTTATTTACTTTTTTTTGAAACAGAATCTAACTTTGTTGCTCAGACTAGAGTGAGTGCTGTGGCGTCAGCCTAGCTCACAGCAACCTCAATCTACTGGGCTCAAGAGATCCTACTGCCTCAGCCTCATGAGTAGCTGGGACTACAGGCATGTGCCACCATGCCTGGCTAAACTTTTGTATATATATTTTTAGTTGGTCAATTAGTTTCTTTCTATTTTTAGTAGAGGCGGGGTCTCACTCAGGCTGGTTTCGTACTCCTGACCTTGAGGGATCCACCCACCTAGGCCTCCCAGAGTGCTAGGATTACAGGAGTGAGCCACCGCACCTGGCCTCAGCTTTCTTAATAATAAAAAGACAGTAATAATACCAATGCAAAAACATTATCAATATTTATGATCTAGTAGCAACATAAAAAGTGATAGCTATTATAAATTGTTATTGTTTTTCAATATCATTCTTAATTACACTAATCTATTATATGATCCCATTGCTCTGCATTCTTAGAGTCTTTCTTCATGGTGAACTTCTTCCAATGCTATAGTGTGCATGTGTGTGTGTGTGTGTGTGTGTGTGTGTGTGTGTGTGTTTGTGTATGTGAGGGGAGCGGGGAAGAGAATGAAGGGTGGGAGAAGACAGAGATATTTTCTGCTTTTTTCTGGACATATAAAGCAAGTATCTATCTTCTTTGTAAAGTTAAATTTATTGTAAATTTTCTGCTATCATTTCCCTTTTATCACTGTGCGTATTTTTCATGGACTCATTACTATCACTATTTATTCACATTATACAAATGAGATTCATATAGGAACAATGTGGTTCTTTAATACAGACTTTCTAAGACTGTCATACATTGGGAAAGGAACTCATAGGATTCATTGATAAAAGGAAAACAAAATTACTAAGTAAAATCCTAGTACCCTGAGTTTCAGTGATGAATTTATAGAAAAGTGGGATCATTCATGTTTTTTCAGTTTAAAAAATGTACTCATTAATATTGGCAAATCCCCTTCACCGGTACAAGTTGGACAGAGCTGAAATACTGTGGCATTCTTGGCTTAATCAACCAAGGTACATCAAATCTTGCTTTCCAGCAAACATACCAAGTGCTCTAGCCCAATAAAAATTATAGGTTCAAACTATGTATGAGACAACTTTGGCAAGATCCATTTTTCTGCTTTTACCCTAGGGTTTCTGTTGGGTGGTTTTACTTCCCTTGTGCCCATTGTTCTTAGAAGTATATTTTTATAAACTATCTTGCATATTTAATGAGCAGGGTTTATAAGTTCATTATAAAATCACAGTATTGAGTAGCTTTTAATTTTCAGCATTAAAAAGTTTTTGTATCATCTACCAAAATAAGTAAAGAAAAATGCTTTGCAAACATGTGACAGAAAACGCTGCAGCTCTCATAATGATACCTTCTAAAACTTTGCTACATTTTCCTGAACTACTTTTGTACATTTGTTTTCTATTGTTTTGATTATAAATAATATTTCAAATTTCACAAATTAGAAAAGAACACAAGTAAACAATATATAATGTTATATGTAATCCAATTGAATATGAAGTAATCCCATAATAAGCTTTCCAAAGTATTACAGAAGTTCAGTAGAGAAATAGAAGAATTAATTCATAAAAGAATGCAGAAATGTACAGGTACATACCAGGAATCTCTATTATATAAAAAAGTCACAACTATTTTCCAAGCAATGATTTTTGAAGATAATATATTACCCATTCATTTAGTGTTCTTAATTTGTTTTACATCTGATTTTATAGATACCTCCCTGTGGTTTTCACTTGCATTTCCCATAGTCCTGTTCAAGGTGAGACAAAAATAGCCAACGGTGGATATGAGTGAAAGGAGGTCAGAAATAGGGAATCAGTATTCTCAGATGGAGAAGGAAAAAATTATATTTTCCAAACATACTATCTGAAGAAAGTTCAGAATATAGGGCATTAATTTAGAGAGTTCAGAACTGTTATCCTTGACTTTTCTTCATAGGATAGACCAAGTGACAAAGGTAGAGTATAGTCTAAGCCAGGGATTGGCAAATCTTTTTTAAGCAAGGACCAGATAATAAATATTTTAGTATCTGTGGGCCACAAACAGTATGTTTTACTTTTTTCTACTTTTTTAAAAATGTAAAAAAAAAAAAAAGAATAATTCTAGCTTAAGGACCATACAAAAATCTCTGATGGGCAAAATGTGGCCTGTGGACTATAATTTACATATCCCAGATTCTAAGCATATCAAGTACAATAAATAGTTGGGACAGTTGCTGGGTAGTAAGATTACAAGTCTGTGAGAAGTTAACACAAGGATTAAAGGGGAGTATGAGTCTAACAACATAAATCTGTGAGGATAGGCTAATTACTGAAAAAAAACTCAAAATTTCTAATTCACCACTTTAATTTTAATCATATGTTTTAGATTACCATAGTATTCTATTTAAAAATATTTCCATTTTTTTATTAATGCTTTTTTGTTTTGGTTAACTTAGGACATATAAAAAGGTGACCTTCAAAAGTGTAGATTGACATTTATTGAAATGACATCTATGTATAATAATTATAGTTAATATTTAACTTATGTTTGTATCATATGTAAGGTGAATTGTATATAGCATTTTATTAACTGTTAATACACAAAGTGTCCTAATGAAAAGATACATTAACATTTATTTGGATGAGCAATGAATATAAGGAGGGAATAAAAATTTATGAAAATGTATATTAAAATAGAGCCTAAGGAATTTGAACTATATACATGGTCAAAGTGTTCAGTATTAGATGTGTTCTCTCTTTGATGTATTTGAATAGGAAAAAAAATTACCAATAAAAATTCAATCTGAACTTAAAAACCTTTACAATAAGATTATACATATAACAAATATATGTACTACATATATGTACTGCATATATGTACATAACATGCATCAGTAGAAATACAGTAAACAATCTGGATGGATAAACTGGATGTCAAAGAACATCTCTATTTCTACAGCTGATCTTAGTTTGTTATTTCTCTACCTGAAAAAAATAAATAAATTGATGTTTGTCTTAAATAAATTCGGGGACATGAGCTTGGTGATATATATTTCATTTTAGTTTCTGTTACATTCTTCCTGATTCTGCCTCTTCCTGTTTTCATTTCTATTACTTTTGTTTGAAGGCATGTTTATACCTGTGTCAGGCAAGGCCTGACATACACATGTAAGGGGACAGGTTTTTCTATTACTCTCTTTACCAAGATTTTCCATTTTCCCCAATGAATAAATATACAACCAGATCCCACAATTCCTACTAAGCTTGTTTACAGTCTTTAATCAAAAACAACAAAGAATTTACCAGAAAAACTACAAAAACTGTAATTTTCTTAAATGAGTGATAATAATATAACAATTAACATACTTTGTAGTCTAATGAAAAGATTATATATCTACTTTGTGCTGTAGTAGATCTAGAATCACTTATTTCTATCCCTATGATTAATTTTTTGCAGTCAATTTACAATGAAATAAATCCTCAGCATTGTTTTAGCATTTTAGAAACCTAAATCCTGTCATACTCTGAAAGCACTTTCCTCCTGCATGATGTAGCAGCCATTTGGTGTGAGTCTCAGACCAAGCTGCATACCAGAAGAGATGCACAACCTTGAGCTCTTTTCTCTCAATTTTCCTGGCATTAGACAAGTGGCCTTGGCCTCAGATGTTTTTGTACCTCTCTATTTCCCTTGCTGTGATCTCCTAACTTGTCACAGGATCTCTGCCTCTGACACGCAGTATCTACTGAACATCAGGTGCTGAGGAAACTCAGCATGTTTTCAATTTTAGCTGTCTGCAAGCACGTTAAGGAATGAAAACAGTGACAGCACAGCAAACAAACTGGCATTTTATTTCTTCTTTTTTTCATATGCTTCTGTATTGAGGTCGTTAAATTTTTGTCAGTGGGAATGTCATCACTCCTCACATAAGAGAACCATGTCAAAATGGATGTGAACAGATTAAATAATTATTTTGAGAGCATTTACATCACTCTCAACAATGGTGTTAACATTTCACTAACCATGAGCTGCATATGCTTAGGTGTATCCAATTTTTTTCTGCATGTTTGATATATTTTATTAAAAATCAACACAACAACAACAGCAACAACAAAACAAAGCAAAAAAAAACAAAAAACAAATGTTCTTCTGTAGAAAGAAATCATTCATGAGAATGCTACATTCCAATATAATTTTATGCAGATTAGCCATGTATCTTCTGCAGTTCCTCATTTAATATCAGTTCAAGGATTCTGAGCCTATGATATCATGCAGGTTTCTACTCTTATCATCCAGCTTGGACTTTAATTTGTTGAAGGCCTTCTCAATGAGAACTAGAAGAGACTGAATTAAATAAACTGATTAGTAGAGAAATATATTTTTCTACTCCTTGCTTAAATTGACCCCCAGGGTGGCATTTCCACCCAAGTGACCCTTCCTTCCACATTCCTCCCACACACATACACTACACTTACACATGTTGAATGAGAAACAAAATACGTAAATTAAGAATATTGTTAACTGGAATTTAATTCACATTATGAAGATGAGATATCTTTGAGATTTAAGTTCACAACGCTTTTCTTTTCAAGCTTTAAATTTTACTGAAATTCTAACCATTTTCAATAAGACAATTTCATGTAGCCATTGTATATTTATATAATTCAGAATTGTATATTGTATAGCCATTGTATATTTAATACATATGTATTAAATTAATTTTAATAATAAAATGTACATTCATTCATCCATCTTTTATGGGATTTAAAAATATCTTGACTAAAAATATTAATCTACTGTGTTATTTTCAATAATACTACATCATCGAAAATATTAAATATGCATCTCTCCACACTCCTAAGCAAAACCTGCATGGGTCCAGTAGTCTTTCCAATGTTTTCTTTCAATACTTTCCTACATTTTTATATGTTTCTACAATACTGGAGTATTTGATGTTCCTTAAATATACCTGTTTTTCAATTCTCTTTTGAAACTCTGTTCATAGGTGTGTTTCAGTCTTTTTATTTTATCTCAGTTCTGAAGTTTATTTAAAATTTATTTTTCAAAACATATTTGAGAAAGATGACTTCTGGAATTGTGGCTGAGAAACTCAGAGGATCCTCACCATTAAAATAATAACTGGTGAGAACTAAAAAAAAAAAAAAATGAATAAACGAAACAACAACAATTTGAATTTTTCTTTTGGACAGTGTCTTAAGGGTATACAACAAATGAAGAAAAATGTACTAAAGAAAATCTACTAATTCTCAGTAAGAAGAGTGTAAGTCTGTGGCACTTGAGCCATGACCTCCCCAGCCCCCTCAGCTCAGTACAAGGGAAGCTACATTCTGGGTGGGTGACCAGGAAGCAGTGACTCCCTCTCCTCACAGAGCCCAGTCAAGGGCATCAGTAACTCTCCAAAGGAGACTGGGTGCTGGCATTTCTCATCCCCCATGTTTTAGGATCTAAATTACAAGCAAAGGCAGCTGTGAATTGAGGGACTCCTTTCTCCCACCAGCTCCCATTCATGGGTTGGAAGCTCTGCACCAGGCAGAGCAGGCACATATGTAACATGTTTGTTAGATATTATTTAAAAAGTGTGAAATGGATCTAAAATATATTGGGAAAACATTAGAAAAAATAAAAACTCATAAATCCAAAAGAGTTTTTGGATTATAGGCATGAAATATAATATTAAATAATTTAGGTTGAAAGAACATGTTTTTAATTTATATAAATGAAAGAGGTAACACTATTTTTATTGATAGTTGGTGGTTTATAAGCTGAAATTATGACTCATAGATGCTTTAATTGTCTGGTTTATTTATATTTTTAATACTGGAGAAAATATTTTCCAGGAAAAGTGATTTTAATCACATAAATATGCTATATTTAACAATATATGGTTTTTAATCTGACATAAGACATCTGAAGACAAATCACCAAACCTCTGTTTCTTACTTTAGATGATTATATATAAATTTTAGTTCATATAGCTTCTACTTATTATGGGATAGAAAAAATAAATCAAACTACAGGAGGAATAACATGTTCATTCTTAACATAAGAATATTTAAAAATATTTTTAAAAACATTCTTTAAAAACGCTCTTTAAAAGTAGAGATGGATTAAAGATGCTCATTCTTTGAGTCTAACAGTTCTTGTCATTCTTTCATTAACGTACAGTTAAATATAAAAACTAGAGATAGCATATGGAATTACAAGACAACAGCTATGTTTTTAAATTTGAAAATAAATAGTAAGATGCATTACTTCTTTCTCCTTTAACCATTTATTCAATCCAAAATCAGTATAATCTAATTTATAGCTTTCCTGGTTCTTGTTCTGTTGCTGATCTCAAGCTCTATTTTATTTATATGCGAATATCTTTGTATCTCATGGTTGAAGACTGAGACATTCAGTATAAGATAAAGTGATAACACCTTGGAGACAAAAGTTAATACATCTTTCTAAGAGATGCAAAACAATTATATGAAAAGTCAAGAGTATTCTATCTATTGTGGTAGGAGTAAATGATAACCAATTTTCTATTGTGTAGAGTCATGGTAAGGGCAGATATTAATTAGTGAAACTGTGTAGCCCCTCCGTGTAGTCTGTTACATACACCAGTCCACCTCCATGCTTGCTTCCCTGCTGTTTGGGAGAATTGTTACTTCTCCATGGATGCAGGGATTTCAGAAGCAAATGAAGGAAAGAACTTGGCCAGTGCAACAAAGAGCACAGTAGAAGAAAGATAATGATCCTATTTTGTGAAGGGTACACAGTGGGGGTCACCATTGATATGGATAGACAGTGAGAGAAAGAGATGCAGGGAGCAGGGTTAACTGAAAATCACTCAGACACTCATCCAGGTTTTCCTAGATGATGACCTGTCTGGCACTTGCTTTCTTCATTTCCCAGAGAGAAGACTTTATTACCTAATGCCCAGATTCACAAATTTAATGGTTTAAAACAACACCCATTCATTATCTTACACTTTCCATTGATCAAAAGACTGGGCATAGCTTAGCTGTGTTCTCAGTGTTTCACAAGGCTGACACCCAGATGTCAACTGGGCTGCATTTTCATTTGGAGGCTTGACTAGGGAAAGATTCACCTCCTAGTTCCCTGGAGTTGGCAGAATTCATTTCTTTGTACCTGAACTACTAAAGATTGTACACAGCACCACAACATGCTGTTTGCTTCTTTGTTGTTGTTGTTGTCGTTAGAGACAAGGTCTTGCCATATTGCCAAGGCTGATATAGAACTCTTGGGCTCAAGTGATCCTTATGCCTCAGCCTCCCTAGTAGTTGAAATTACAGACACGTGGCCATCACACCTGGCTCACTGTTTGCTTCTTGAAGGCTGGTATTAAAGTGCTTTTGACCTCGGGAAGAGTGCATGCCCTCTTTGAAGGGCTTTAACCCGATTAAGTCAGGCCCACCCCAAACCCACTTTTTATGAACTCAAAGTCAACTGATCTGGGACCTTAATTACATCTGAAAATACGTTTACCTTTGCCCTAAAAACATAACCTAATCACTGGAGTAACATTGTATTATACTCACATTTCCCCACTCATATCCAAGTGGAGAAGATTATACAGAGTGTAAACATAAGGGAGCAAAAATCTTGGAGGTCATCTTAAAAGCCTACTTCAGTGCTTTTCTGTGTGTGATGAGCAGCGCAAGAGCATCTGTGCTCTCTCTTCTCTAGTTGTCTTTTGGCTTATGTGTCTTCTTCTGCAATAAGCCCTATATATTAACTTGCTCATTGTAGAATTCAAAGATACATGTATGCCACATAGAGAGCCATATGGGCCTCATATTGTATGGCAAGTTGACAGCTTGCCCAACTAGGAGGTTCACAGGAGCTTCCTTCTTTATTTCAAGAAGGACATGCGGTTATGTGTATGTGTGTGCACTAAGAATGATAATGTTTACAAGGTGCTAACTAGGATGTAGTAATTTAAATATCTTTCTCAACTCCATCTATCTCCCTTATACATTGGAGAGATATTAAATATAATAATTGCCTGTGCTTGCATGCTCATTGTACTACTTACTAGTGGGGCAAGTCATTTACTTTTTCTGTATCTGTTTATATGAAAGATCAAGATATAATATAGCTGTACCCACCCTTATTCATGCTTTCACTTCCAGAGTTTTTGTTACTCATGGCCAAGCATGGTCTGAAAATAGGTGAGTACAGTACAATGCGGTGCTTTGAGAAAGCGAAAAACAGTACATTCACATAACTTTTATTATAGCATATTGTTATAATTGTTCAATTTTATTATTAGCTATTGTTTTTAATATCTTAATGTGCCTAATTTATAAGTGAAACTTCATTACAAGTATGTATATATAGCAAAAATCACACCATTTATGGGATTCAATAGTATCCATGATTTCAGGCATCCACTGGGGGTCTTAGAATGTATCCTTTATGGATAAAGGGAGACTATTCTATTACATTCCTCATACAGTGGTAATGGTGTGAAATTGAATTGGTGTTGTGTAAATGGAAATGTTCATATATTTTGGTGTTTTCATAGATATCTTATTAGAAGAATTGAGAAGGAATGTCTCTAGTTTTATTAGCAGGATAATTTCAAACAGGAAATCTAAGACCTAAGTACTTGAAAATTACATGAACAGATAACAAGCCTGACTTTCTTGCATGGAACTTAAAGAATATTTTTAGATCCCCATATAGATTTATTTCTTCTCTGACTAAAAATAAAGGTGAACCTAAGATAAGTGAAGTAGGATATTATTTTTAATATTTGACTCAGAAATACTAAGAAAAGATAAATGCCACACATTTTCAATAGATTAGTCCAAGAAAGATTGGCTTCATTAAATTATGCCATTATTGAAAAAAAAAAACACTTATTTGAGCTTGAAAGTTACCTTAGTATTTAAAATTTGTTATGAAGGAACTTGAAAAAAAAACAAAACTCAAGCATACTATCATGGAAAATCAAGATCAAAAGTACCTTTTCTGCACAAGGTGCTAACTAGGATGTAGTAATTTAAAGAGGTGATAAACACCTTTTGTGGGTGGCATTATATTTGTAATAGGCAGTCTTTTATTTTTACTTTATGATCTACATTGTGCTTTAGACATATATCTTTGATGCCCCAAAATATATCAGTTGTATAATGATATGTCATTTTTTTAAATGAACAGACCTACCCTCAGTCATATTCCAAAATATCCACAAGTAATAAAGGCATTATAGCTGCCACTTGAACCATGTGCTTTGACTCCAAATCTAAGGATTACTCTACACACACTTCCTATACTATCCTATTGAGTGAAAAAGACCAAGCCAATACCTTAATTCAAGTGAAATATCTGTGTTCCTACTTGTTTAATATACTATATCCAATTGAAATGATAGATATTTGGTAGCAATTATCTCCCCCCAAATAAATGCTAAGAACAGAGAATACTTTAGAAAATTATTTGCCTTATTAAAAAAAAATCTATGGATATATGAAAATATGCTTGACATCACTAATCATCAGAGAAGTGCAAATCAAAAGTACAATGAAATATCATCTCAACCCAGTTAAAATGGCTTCAATCAAAAAGACAGGCAATAATGAATGCTGGTGAGGATGTAGAGAAAGGGGAACACTGTTATACTGTTGGTGGCAATGTAAATTAGTACAGCCACTATGGAGAACAGTATGGAGGTTCCTCAAAAAAACTAAAAATGGAACTATCATATGATCCAACAATCTCAATGCTGGTTATATAGTCAAAAGAAAGGAAATCAAAATATCAAAAAGATACCTGCATTGCCACATTTATTGCAGTTCTCTTCATGATAACCAAGATACAGAATCAACCTAATTGTCCATCAAAGGATGAATGGATGAAGAAAATGTGACCAGGCACACAATGACAAATATCACATGTTCTCACTCATGTGTGGGAGCTAAAGAAAACTGAGGTCATGGAAATGAAGAGTAGAATGCTGGTTACCAGAAACTAAAAAGCGTAGTGGGGGAGAAGGATAGAAAAGTTGGTTAATAGGCATAAAAATACAATTATCTAGAAAGAATAAGATCCACTGTTCACTATAACAGTAGGGTGACTATAGTTAAGAACAATTTATTGTACATTTCAAAATACCTAAAATAGTGGAATGTAATGTTCATGCCACTAATAAATGATAAATGCTTGAGGTGAAAGATACCCCAATTACCCTGCTATGATCATTACACATTATATACTTGTAACAAAATACCACATGTACCCTACAAACATACATACTATATGCCCATAATAATTAAAAATAAATAAATAAATGAATAAATAAATAAAAGGCAAATCTAAGCAAGCTTCTTCAAAAACATAAAATTAAAGATAACTGAGAGGATCTCAGGCTAAGTATGTCCAGTCTTTATGCAACTGCATATATAGGTTTAGTTAGCTTACTTAAAACTTAGGAGTTTCCTTTCTCCCAGAACTTTGAGTAAATGAGTATTTTGTCATTTTTACTCACAAATTGAGGAAGACATGAGTTCATTGTAATTACTTTAAAATAATCTAATAATGTTCACTAATAATGTTCAATATTGGAAAGCCCAAGGTCAATTTTAATTACTACTGACAGTTTTAAGTTTCTAATATTATGTAAATGACAAAATAACCCGAGTGAATTAAAAACAAAATTACTTAAAAAGAAAAAAAATCTATGAAACATAGAAATTGAAGTAAAACTTTTTAGCTAAACTAAAATGACCAAAATGCAGTTCTATGCACTTTGCTTTATTTCAATACATCAAAATGTTTGTTTACCCAGACTCTGATCTTTATTCAAAATATTTTTCCATATTCCTTTACTCCGTCTAAGTAAATTTCACCTTTTTGTAATTTTTTTTCATATAAAGAATCTTAATTTTTTCCTGTAATGATAGGTGTGTTTAGGAGGAACAAACTGAAGCTATACAAGCATCTTTAACCCCACAGCCTCATGGGCTAGTCAATAATGCAATTTTATGATATGGAAGAGAATTCATGTGAGATTAGGAGCAATATAACTGCTTAAAGATTGTTAAGGAAAGTACAGTAATTTCAATTTTGTATGCATATTGTTAGGAGAAAAAAACAGGAAACCATATTAATTTCCTTTGTTGATGGGTGCATGAAACTTTTATAATTAGAACAGGAAAATAATGCTTAATTTCTTGAAAAAAATGTTTGGTTTCCTTTAAACAGTTAAGAGAGTTAAATTAAAAAGTGATTTTTATATCTTTTGTCTTTTAATTAGTGCCTGTGCTATTACCAGAGAATTTAATAATGTCTTTAAAATTTTGGATCTTCTATTAAGAGTGACTTTAATTAACTACTTTTCATAAAAATTACTCGATGTGTCTTTCAAAATGTTATCACAGTTTACTTTAAATCTTTAGAATTTTATTTGACAGGTCTTCCAGACTAATCAGATAGTAGTCATTTGTTAGCTCACAAATATTTATGTATTTTACATTAATGGTTTTCAAGCCACATTTTTTCATTCGCATGTTCATGGTCTCAGTCCTCAACTCTCTTTTAGACTAAAATTGTATTAAACATTCAACAGTATAAAAAATTGCTGGTACTTAAAGCCCTACTAATGCTGCTGCCACTATTACTACTACCAATAATAATAGATAACAGTACATTTTCACTTTTTCTCTGGCTATAATACATACCCATATACATTTGACCTGCACTATTTGTTCGATTTTTTGAAGATGTTTTTATTAATAATGTTTTACATATGGGAAATTGTGTAATTGCCTACATTCACACAGGTAATAAGTGGCTAAAGTAGTTGAATTTATTTGTACAGTCTTTCATAGATTCTGGCTTTTTTAGCATAGAGTTAGGAAGTTTTTTCGTATTCCTGGAATGTTATCATGGAAATCACCTGTTTAGTGCTTGTATACTTTTTCATGCTTTTTTAGTATTTTTATGATTCCTTTTTTTAAAATTTAGATTCCTGATTTAACTTTGTATACAGCATGACATACGGATCCAATTTTATCTTCTTTCACAAAGAACTGCCCAGTTGTCTCTCTCAACAGCATGTATTTTAGTTAATCATTTCTCCACTAATTTGAGATGCTGCTTATATCTCCATGTTAAATTTCCATATCTAAATTTTCTACTATGTTTCAATGTCTATGTATATTCCTATAAATTGCTATTTAAAATAGTTTTACAATAAATTTCAATATCTGGCAGGCCCATGTATCAGCCAGGATTCACTTAGAGAAGCAGAATTTTATATGCAATGTTGCAGAGATTTGATGGCATAAAACTTTGAAAGATGGGTGAAAAGACTCTGTAAGTCTTTTGTTTTTATATTTAATGCTGAACCTTGAAGAATGAAGGGGAGGCAGTGAAGAAGGGAAGATGGATGTAAAGTGAGAGAGAGCAAGGTCAGATCACAATAAACTACAAACAAATTGGAAACTGTGTTAGTCTCTCACCTCCAACTTTGATTATGTTGTTGTCCTCAGACAAAAGTTGTCAAACCTCATGATGGACCTAAATATGCATCCAGCTCAGTTGTTGTGGAAGATGAAACAGCTTCAGGTAAGCTGATGTATCATGCTGATGAGGTGAGCTAGTACATGAGTCTCAACATATGTGAGCTGAAACAGCACCTGGTGCTTCTTTATCAGCCTTCTCATTATATAAAAGCAATATGAACACTGCTTCATTCTCACCTTCCAAATCTCACACAATTATCTCTTAGAATCTACCTCAACCAGAAATGCATGGGGAAGGGAATTTTAGAAAACGTAATTTAACAGAGCCGAGTGGATGTATCATAAAGCCACTACGATCCATCTCTCACAAAGTGAGCACACAAACAGGACTCTTAAATCTATATGTAAATTCTAAATAAAGAAGTTATTGACATGATGGAGACATGATGGAGTCTCCACCAGATATGATGCAACTGTCTCACAAACAACTGAAAACAAGCTTACTCTTTCCCTAAGATAAGATAATCAATCCCTTTTCTGCCTTTGGTTGATGTTTATCATTTTTCTACCTGAGTAACTACCCTATTTGTAACTTAAATACTGAGATACAAAGTTAACTGCTATTAATGAGCTTTATTGTTATTGGTTTGGGAATGACAATGGGGAAATTCTAATACACACGTTCATACGCAAGCAAGTATATTCATATCAAAATTAAAAAATAATTATTCAAGGAGAGTGTTTCCAACTTTTTCCTCTAGAGTTCTAATAGTTTCATATCTTAGGTTTAAGTCTGTTATCCAGCGTGAGTTGGTTTTTGTGAGAGGTGAAAGGTGTGGGTCCTGTTTTAGCCTTCTACAGGTGGCTATCCAGTTTTCCCAGCACCATTTATTGAAGAGAGATTCTTTTCCCCAGCGTATGTTTTTGTCTGCTTTGTCAAAGATTAGATGGCTATATGAGGATGGTTTTATATCAGGATTCTCACATCTGTTCCACTGGTCAATATTCCTATTTTTGTGTCAATACCATATTGATTTAATTACTACAGCTTTGTAGTATAGTTTGATATCTGGCATGTTAATGCCTCCCATTTTGTTTTTGTTGCCTAGAATTGCTCTTGATATTCGAGGTCTTCTTTGGTTCCATACGAAGCGTAAAATTATTTTTTCTATATCTGTGAAGAATGCTGATGGGATTTTAATAGGTATTGCATTGAATCTGTAGATCAGTTTGGGTAGTATAGACATTTTGATGATATTGAGTCTGCCGATCCATGAGCATGGTATGGATTTCCATCTGTTTACATCCTCTGCTATTTCCTTCCTCAGTGTTTCATATTTCTCCCTGTAGAGGTCTTTTACCTCTTTGGTTAAATATATTCCTAGGTACTTTAATTTCTTTGTTGCTATTGTGAAGGGAATTGAGTCTTTGATTTGGTTTTCAATTAGATTGTTGTTGGCGTATATGAATGCCTCTGATTTCTGTGTATTGATTTTGTATCCTGAGACTTTACTAAATTCATTGATCAGTTCCAGGAGTTTCTTGGTTGAATCCTTGGCAAAGAGTTTATGAAGAAGTCCCCAAAGGCAATCACAGCAGCCACAAAAATAAATAAATGGGACATGATCAAACTACAAAGCTTCTGCACAGCCAAAGAAATAGTCATGAAAGTAAACAGACAACCTACAGAATGGGAGAAAATTTTTGCATCCTATGCATCCGATAAGGGACTGATAATTAGAATATACTTAGAACTCACGAAAATCAGGAAGAAAAAATCAAATAACCCCATTAAAAAGTGGGCAAAGGACTGGAACAGAAATTTTTCTAAAGAAGACAGAAGAATGGCCAACAAACATATGAAGAAATGCTCAACATCTCTAATCATCAGGGAAATGCAAATCAAAACCACAATGAGATATCACTTAACCCCAGTGAGAATGGCCTTTATCAAAAAATCTCCAAACAATAAATGCTGGCGTGGTTGCGGAGAGAGAGGAACACTCCTACACTGCTGGTGGGACTGCAAACTAGTTCAACCTCTGTGGAAAGCAATATGGAGATACCTTAAAGCGATACAAGTGAATCTACCATTTGATCCAGCAATCTCATTGCTGGGCATCTACCCAAATGATCCAGTGACACTCTACAAAAAAGACACCTGCACTCGAATGTTTATAGCAGCACAATTCATAATTGCAAGGCTGTGGAAACAGCCCAAATGCCCATCAATCCAAGAATGGATTAATAAAATGTGGTATATGTATACCATGGAGTACTATTCAGCTCTAAGAAACAATGGTGATATAGCACATCTTCTATTTTCCTGGTTAGAGCTGGAACCCATACTACTAAGTGAAGTATCCCAAGAATGGAAAAACAAGCACCAGATATATTCTCCAGCAAACTGGTATTAACTGAGTAGCACCTAAGTGGACACATAGGTGCTACAGTAATAGGGTATTGGGGAGGTGGGAGGGGGGAGGGGGGCGGGTATATACAAACATAATGAGTGAGATGTGCACCATCTGGGGGATGGTCATGATGGAGACTCAGACTTTTGGGGGGAGGGGGGGAAATGGGCATTTATTGAAACCTTAAAATCTGTACCCCCATAATATGCCAAAATAAAAAAAAAAGTAAAAAAAAAAATGATAATAATTATTCATAATTACTGCAAGTTTTGTTTCTTTAACTGCTCTCAGAGTTGTGGCTTATATTTATAACTACCTCCTCTCACTAGCCATTCCACATATCTCGGTTCTTAGAAAGCACCTCAGCAAGCTGTGGTTGGAATGACCCAAGCATTTTTCTCTAGAGCAATTTTAAATGGGCAATTGTGGTTTTCCATTGACTTCAATCATAGGACATAAAAGTAATAAGTAGCACCCTAGGAGATTTTCTGCATTCCAGACATACTTACTCCTTACTCCTACTGCATGGTAGTAACCCCAATTATGCCTCAGTTGTCGAGATCAGTCACCAGTAGAATAAACCCTTTCTTTGCCTGTTGATTGACTGACATGGATAAACTACAGTGTCGATGTGGCAGCCTTAACATCTCTGTGAATGGAACTCTTGCTATGGATCCTAGTGGAAGCATCCTTGATTTGGAAATAAGTATTCTGCACCCTCAGAAAGCAAAGTTTCAGGAATAGGAAACAAAGATTTTTCCCATCGATTACTAAGAATAACAGCAAGAAGAGCCACACCAATTTCCACCTCTTCACTTTCAGACCCATGAATCCTGGCTATGACAGAAAGAGGATCATATATCGATCACCAAATTAGAGCATATATCCCACCTTGGGTAATAATGACCTAATTTTCCAAGCTGTTGACATCATGCTGTCACTTTTATTGAGTCTTCAAAGTGCCATTCCATAATTCTATTGGATAAGCTACTTCAGGATGATGGAAAACATGGTCAAACCAGTGAATTCCATAAGTATTAGAGTCAATTTTCATAATCCATTTTTGTAAATGATGTACATTGTCAGAAGCAATGCTTTATACAATACCATGAAAAGAAATAAGTCATTCTGTATGTTTGCAAATAGTTATTTTGACAGAAGCATTGCAGGTAAAAAAAGAAAATCCATATCCCCAGCAGGTATCTATTTTAGTGAGAATAACTCTTTTCGTTCAGTTAGGAGGAAGTTTCCATTATAGATGTAGTTTAATATATCAACCTGCCATTGGGTATCTGTCTGATAACCCTGGGAAACTCACTATTTTGTTCTTTTTCCATGATGTTAGAAGGCAAGACACTCAGCAGTAGCTATATCCCTATCAGATTTGGTGAGTGGAAACATGTTTCTTAGCCCATGTTCAACTTATATCCCTGTCACTTTGGACACTTTGTTCATGAAACTTTGGGACATTGATAGAAATAGCTGAGAAAAAAAAAATCATGAAATTCACAGAGCAGGGCATCAAAGCTTTCTGTTAAAATCCTCCTTGGCTGGGGTTATCCTTTAGTGAGCGTGCACATGCATAGCACGTATATTCACATTCTCTGTTCATTTGAAAGTTTTATTCACATACTTCTGAAATCATTGTTACCCATTTTCCAATCATGTTCTTTTCAAGTCTCTGATCATTTGTCACAGTTTATATGTCAATGTATATTGGTACATCTAGTCATGTTTCCTTCCAAGCAAATGAAAAAGTTACACTGTTTTAGAATCTGCCACCAAGAGAATTTTCATTTACTGCTATTTTTTTTGTATTTTGTCAGCATATTTACAAGGGTATGAATGTTTACATTATATATATTGCCTTTGCCTCACTCAAGTCAGAGCTTCAAGAATGTCCATCCCCCAGATGGTGCACACCACACCTATTATATGTGAATATACCCATCCCCTCCCCCCCCACCTGCCTGACAACGAGTGAATGTTACTACTCTACAGGCACTTAAGTGTTAACCAGTTAATACCAATTTGATGGTGAGTACATGTGGTGCTTGTTTTTCCATTCCTGGGATTCTTTACTTAGTAGAATGGTCTCCAGTTCCATCCAAGTTGTTACAAAAGGCATTAGTCAACCATTTTTTTTTTATGGCTGAGTAGAATTTGATAGTATACATATACCACATTTTATTAATCCATTCATGTATTGATGATCACATGGGTTGTTTTCACATCTTTGCAATTGTGAATTGTGCTGCTATAAACATTCTAATGCAGATGTCTTTTTTATAAAATGTCTTTTGTTCTTCTGTGTAGATCCCCAGTAATGGGATTGCTGGATCAAATGGTAGTTCTACTTTTAGCTCTTTGAGGTATCTCCATGTTGCTCATTTACTGCTATTCTTGAGAACAACCTTAGAGTTGGGATGTAATTATGCAATTCTTTACTTTTTGGTGATGCCATCATATTATGCAGAATCTTGTGTAGCCAAATATATATTTTCTTACTCAATGCCAAATAAAATTCCCCATTATTATATATGGGTAGGTGGAGAGAGATAAAACAAGGTAATAGAAATAAAATCCATGGATATTTAGGCTTCTTGCTCGTGCAATATATTATCTTCAGAATGCAGCAAATCCCTGCTTGTATATACTTCTTCCATTTGATTATGTGTAGTTGTTGTTGTTGTGCATGGTTAACTTTGTGGCTTGTTGGGTCAGACAACTCCTATTTTATGAGTGGCAATTCAGTTGCAGAGTAGATTGGTAGTCTATGTTCAAGTCCTAGTAAAATTTGTAGAAACCCAAAAACTATTTGCTTATTTACTTCTTTTTCTCCTTCATAAGCTTATCTTGAGTTGAATTCCTCTTTTTCCATCTTATTCTATTTCCTCACCTCTCCATGTTTATTAGTTTTGAAGATGTCTCCATGTAGATCACATTATCTGTAATCTTGGAGAAATTATTTTATTCATAATGTAAGACTCCTGGCTTGGGGAAACATGGAGGAGAATACCACCTAGTTGATCCAGTAGATTTTCTTTTCTCCCTCCAGCATGTAGTTTTGCTTTGTTTTGCTCTGTGTTTCTACTTGCAGGGATGGTGGTGAGAGTTTCATTTTTATGAAAACACATCCCCAGCCAGGCAGCACATATTATAATTTCTTCATATAAACTTTTATGGGAAATTTCATTTCATGGGCTGGGGAACTAAGACATCATCTCTAGTCTTGAGAGGAAGTCTACAGCCTGACTTTTCCTCTCATTAGACATTTTTATCTGGCTTAAGGGTTAAGTCAGAGATGACAGTGTTTCTATTAAGTGTTAGGTAAAAAAAAAATCATCAAATACTTCAAAAAAAGTTGTAAAATTTGATTTAGAACTTAGCAAGTCACAGTGACTTTTTAAGAAAGTTATATGTGCTGAAGCAACCTTGAATTGTTTATAAGGAATATATAGAGCTAAAAAGAATGTAGAGTGTCATTTCAAGAGATTTGCTTATGAAGGAAAGTAAAAAGCTAGAGTATTGGTGTAAAGAGAAAGAATGGCTAAAAGATGGGGTTTAGAAGGCAGAAGGGACCTAATGATACCATGCAGAGGAAAATGATGCAGTAAACCTATTAAGCACCATTTACTGAGCATTTACCATGTGTCAATTTTGTTACATTACTAACATAAATGATCAATGCAATCTTCATCTCATTGATTAAATGTGATTATTATTATTGTTATCATTCATATTATACATTTGATAAATTTAAGAAGATAAGAGATTATATAATTTGTCCAAGATCCCACAGCTAATAAATTAATATAAATATAGGCTATTTGGCTACAGAATAACTGGAATCATAATAATTGCTGCATCTTAAGAAAAAGAGAGAGATGAGAGAGTATAATTTCTTGATAGAAACAATATTTGCATCCCTCACATACATACTGCATATATAATGGGCAGGCAGGCCCAATATCAAAGCCTAACAGAGAAGCAAGAACACAAGAAAGAAATTTGAGACAAGGTTATGCAAAAGTCTTGCCTCCAACATCTCTAATGAGATAACAATTTAATTTTTTCCTATTCTAATTCTCTATTACAACTTCTTGAAAATGTTTTAGATATAAGCAAAGTGCAAAACAAAAACAGGGAGTCAAATATAATCGAAAAGGTTGGGGATAAAATGACAGATGAATTTATCTTACTTTCATGATATTCCCTTCAGGACATCAGGATACACACACACACACATACACACACACACACGCACACATATAACTGTATATATGTTATGTCAATTTCCTTATTAATGAATGGATGTGAAGGATTACCTCTAGGTTGCTTTCTATTATAGTCAATCTACTGGCATCAAAGTTGCCCTTGAAACTGTTGAGCTGGGTTGGGTGTGAGGAAAGAATGAGCAATAGTACAAAACCACAGAAAGATGAAAGTGACACTGATGCAAGCAAGGAGCTTGAAGAAAAGTACTGACGACTCAGCGAAGCTCAGTGGGAAGCACTGTAACGTAACTCCCTATTGATGAGTAGTGAGACTGTTCAACATCCCATGCAGTGCTGCTGGTGTCTGAGATGGAGCAACTCAATACGAACAAAAACCCCATGCTGTAAGTGAGGAAAGGAAGTAGTGCAAAAAAGATATCAGCCATGATCAGAGTAGTTATTAAGCCCACTATCAGTCTGCGTGTGTATGTGTGTGTATATATATATATATATATATACACACATATGTAGACATATACATGAGTATATATTCAATACATATATAAGGAGTGAGAGAACAAAGGAAATGTAATGATATGCTGAAGATATCAGGTAAAATTAAGAATTTATAAGTATTAAGTATTAGGAATAGTAGTATTATTAGAAAAAATAGTAACTTCTTTAATTTTTTTATTTTATTGTTTCTTTTCTCTATATTGTAACATATTCTGATATCCATTTTCTCTGCTCCGTTTGGTACTTTTTCTCAAGCAAAAATAACGTGTATAAATGCATATATCCATTTATGTAAATTTATTTTGTCACTTAAAATTTATATGCTTGATACATATATGCATATACATGGTCACATATGTATATATAGATATATATATATAAAGAGATATATATATAATTCAGTAAAATCCAGTCTTACTTCACATTTCCCTAATTCATTTTCTTTGTCGCTGAATTTTTCTTCTTTTCTTGCACTATGCATCTATATAAAGATCTCTCTATTTAAATCCAATGGCATATTTAGGTGACAGAATATTCCCCTAATCACTCAGGAGTACATAATATGACTTTGACAATAAATATTAATCCCATGTCTTGGTAGAACAATGATAGAGTCATCCTTTGCTTCCTCTCTTCTCCCACACCCAGCATATTTGTACATCAATGAGACTTGGATAGTCAATAACTCTCTTTGCTACCTTTTATCTGGTAAAAATTTCTCCCATTGCTTGCAAGGGGAGATGGTCTCCCTCTAGAAACATGTATTTTCAGTGTTTCTGGTATTATTCTGGCTATACTTTCTGAAGTTGACCAACTGACCACAGTACTACTGAATGCTATTGTTGTACAGGGCTAGAGTGTTACTGGGTTGTTTCTCTAAGTCAAGTAGCCTCTCCCACATAGCTGGGCCTTTCAACTGGGAACAAAACGTATGAAATGTCGATTTTCTTCCCATGCACCAGGCTCCATATGAGAAAGTCGAGGATTTATGACCTCCACACACATCTGTGGTCATTTCTCATTTTCATTTTTCACGTGTGTCAAAATCTGTCAACCTGAAAGAAAAAACTGAGACAAAATTAATATAAGTAGAGAGTTTATTTGGGCCATATTTGAGGATTGCAACTTGGGAGACATCCATTCAAGTCGTCCTGAATGTATGCTCTAGTTCCCAGAACATGAAGATAATGGGTGAGGCAGCTACATAGGAAACTACAGGGAAGAAAAGAACAAAATGCCTTTAAACAATTGGCCCTGGGCATGCATGCATGGGGCATGACTGAAATTCCATATTCATGTGTCTCTGGACCTGATAAATTTTACATACCTTACATAGCTCAGACTACTTTGAGCTATTTTTCTTTTTTCAAGTCTCGTCTACAGATGTAAAGCCCCTGGCACTCAAGCTACTTTCTTGATCTTTTTTCTCCTCTCTTACTTTGCTTTAATATGGAATCTGATAATATTTCTTCCTGTCATTCATTTTTTATTGCATTTAAATTTATTTTATATTTAGATTATTTTGTGGATTATTTCTGCATTCAAACTACTGCATATAATATGTACTGGATTTTTACTGTATTTAAAACAAAGGACAGAAAACTACTTTGGCTGTCATTGAAAGAGTCAAGCAGGATTTATCAATACAAAATTTGTATTGTTGGGCTTCAATTATGTATTTTTGTTACTTTTGATTTTGTTAGATATATTAAATAATCATATATTATTATAAAAACCCATAAAATAACTAGAAGATAAACTAGAAAAATTTTATAACCAAAAAAATAAAATCTTAAGCCCCTCAGCTGACCAAATGGGCCCCCTCTTGGCCAAGAGGACCCCATAAAAGCCTTAAAGCTAATTTGCTTGCCATGAGGAAAAGGGAGGTCAGACACCTCTCATCACATGCCCTCCCTTTTGAAACTATTCTTTGTTACAATACAATACTAAGTCATTTACAGGCATAAGGCTATGAAAGACAAAACTTAAACCACACCTGCGGGTCATCAATTTACTTAAAACAGACCACTTGTGTTTGATAAATGTCTGGTGCCTTGTCTCTCTGATTAGCAGACACTGTTATCTTAAAACATTCCAAGTCTTAGAAAAAGTTTCATTTCTTTAACCAATTACAAACCAAAGAATCTTTAAACCCACCTATAGCCTGTAAGCCCTGCCCCTCCTGCCTTTAAGCTATCTCATATTTTGGGGACAAACCAATGTGCACCTTCCATGTATTGATTTATAATCTTATGTGCAATTCCTGTCTCCATGAATTTATAAAACCAACTGTAACCTGGCTATTGTGGGCACATTTTCTCAGAACCTCTTAAAAACATGGGTTCTGGGCCATTGGTCACACACAGTCCACTTGGAATAAACCTCTTTAAATTATTTTACAGAATTTGGGGTTTTTCTAATAACAAAGATAATGTGTGACTTTTGATCTGTATTGTTCTTTCATGGCACTTATAAATGAGAATGGTAGATACTTTTAAAATGGCAAAAGTAACAATATATAATTCAAAATCTTTGTGGATCAAAGTATTCAATGAACCAAAATTATGTAAAATTTAAACAATAGAAAATATTGCAATATACATTGATTTAATATTAACATCTTAAAGTTCTAAGATTATCCTTTCACACATATAAACTACCATTACCTTTTCAAGCAATTTAAGTTTTCTTTGAGAGAACAAATCCATTTCTATGAAACTAACCTGTCAAGCATAAAAAAGAAATTCAGGAAATATGGTTAAATATAGAGTTTATTTGAGCACAAAGTTAGAGGACAACCATCCAAAAGAATACTGATTCCAGAAAAAGGAAGTCAGTCCACCAAAGTGGAGAAATTTTGGGGGTCATTTATATAGATAAGGTTTGGGAAACTTAACAGGATTTCAACATTTTCCACACAAGGCTAGTTCATAGTTACAATAATCTGATTAGTGAGGTAGTGTTCTTTTTTTGAAAGGTGTATTTAACATTCCACATTGAGGATGCAAGAGTCATGGGGTCTGTTTCACCTTCTGCTGTGAATTAGGTACAAGATATTAAAGGATGAAAGCTCAGCAGTCAGAAAGGGAAGAGGTCTTATCTCTGGTGTCATTTAGTTTTTCTTAATTTATAGAACAAGAACATGAGAAAGAGAGTTCATCTATAACACAAGGAACAGAAGTTGCAGCTATATATTGTATGGCTCAGACAACACAGTCACATTTCCTTCAAGGCTCAACGTAATATTTAGGGTTCCAAAAAACTGTGATTAAACCTTAACTATTAATTTCTACAAACATGAAGAAGTAATCTACAACCCTATAATTCCACTGCTATGAATTTGTGCTGAGGGAAACATCTAAAACGGGTACTATTTGTAATTCTTATATAATATTTGAAATTGTAACAGATTAGAAACAGACTGAATGACCAATGAAATGGTATAGGTGAGTAAATTTGTTTTATGTAAGATAATGAGAAAAAGTATACAAATTAATAATACTACTTAGAAGAATATTTAATAAAATTAGACAATGATCATAGATGTAGAACTATACCAAAAATATTACGATTCTGTTTAGTTTGTTTTTGAGTAAATTTTGTTGAAATTTGGAACCTGGTTTAAAAGTTGAACCTAGAAATTAAATTATAACTTTCCAGATAATGAGATAAATTTAGAGACTTACTTCCTTGAAGATATGTATTTGCATTTCAAGGGAATATAAGACTTGAGACAATAAAGACATCCCTGAGTTGTAAAGCCAACGATAAGGGTTTTTGGTCCCTGAAGGAGAGATTTAGTTACATTCCAAAGGGGAAAGGGTCTGGACTTTTTCTCCTTTGCACTCCCCAGGATAATTTATTTGCTTTAGAGAATAAACTATCTCTTCCTCAGGAGAAGAGAAGGACTAGTTATCCCTTATATAATCATTGAGCTTTACTTTTTGTAGATTCCTAACCTATAGTTGATTCCATTAAGTCTTAAGAGGATATCGGGTTCCCATCAATTAGACAAGGGCCTAGATTTGGGGCTCAGAAATGCTGAAATGGTGATTTTTATATATGTAAGTAATAATAACATGCTCTGTTCCAGAAACCTTATGTAGACATTTAGACTAATAATAAGTATAGATATTAAAAGTAAAATATACTGGTAAATGAAAATCTTATGTACAATGTGATCCTATTTCCAGGGCTTGTGCTTATTACTTGTGGTTACCTAACCAAAATTAATTTAGTTAGCATCTATGAACCTATTAATACAGATTAAAGGCTAAAATATTGAAGAATATAGCAATATGTAATGTTAGTATAAGTAAAAATACTCTAGTAAAGTTTTCTTTTACTTTTTAAATAAACTTTACCAAGATGTAACTTATATACAAAAAAGTATTCATTTAACTTGCAAACATTATATAAATGTGATTATATGGTATACAGTTGTGCAGACTTTTTTGTCTGACATTTCTCACTTAGCATAATGCTTTTGAGATCCATTCTTTTTTTATTTTTATTTTCTGTAGATCAGTAATTTCTATCTGTCATATATCAGTAATTTATATTCTTTTTATTGCTAGAAGGTATTCTATTGTATAGATATTCATTTGTTGATTGAAATTTGTCTTGTTTTTACTTTGGGGTTCTTTATAAAGAAATCACTATGAACATTCATGCAGTAATATTTATGTGAGCAAACTCATGTCATTGTTTTTCTTGAGTAAATACATAAGTAGAGTATTCCTGGGTCATTTGACAAGTTTATTTTTCTTGTTATTAGAAACTGCCAAATTGTTTTCCAAAATAATTGTATCATTTTACATAAGTACCAGTAGTGTATGAGCATTTCAGTATACCAACTATAACTATTCTTTCTAATTTTTGTATTTCTAATAGGTATGTAGTGATATGTCCTAGCACATTTAATTTACATGTCCCTAATAACTAAGGTTGTTGAGAATCTTTTTATGTGATTATTAGCCATATGCATTTCTTTTCAGTAAAGGGTCTCTTTAAATTTCTCTTCTAGTTTAACCGGGGTTCCTTTGTATTTTCATATTTTATTCAGTAGTTTTTCAAATATATGGACTGGAAATGTATTCTCCCCATCTGTAATTTGCCTTTTCATTTTCAAAGTGTTGCCTTCCAGTGAGTTTTTAAGCCTGATGAAGTTCAATTCTTTTTTGTAAATAGCTAATCTTTTCTCTGTTATAGCTAAGTAAGCTTTGTCTAGCCTAAGGTCACAAAGATATTCTGCTATTTTTCTTTAAGAAGTTTTATAGTGTTTGTGTTAGGTATAAGTGCATGATCCATCCACATGTTAACCTTTTCTAGATAACTTGTGTATGGTTTGAAGTAAAGGTAGAGATTCACATTTTTTCCAAATGTTTCAGCTTTCTTTTTTTCTTATTATTTTCACCAATCCTTTTATTTTATGTGTTTTTTTCCTAATATATTTTTAAAGAATTTCAGGCTTTCAGAAAAGTTGAAAGAAAAGTATAAATCCGTATTCCCAATTGTATACATCTTTCCCATATTTGCTTTACCATTTTCTCCATCTCTCTCCTTTTCTGCCTCCCTGTACCACTTTGCTTTATGCTCTCCCCCTCCCTCACCCCCATCCCCATCTTTTCTGAGACATTACAGATTCAACCCTAAATACTTCAGAGTATATATCCTAAAAACAAAATAAAGGTTTACATAACTACAGTATGATTTTCAAAATCAGAAGATTAACATTGATATAACACTATTATCTAACTATTGTCATTTAAAAGATACCATTAGCTTTTTTGATGAATATTCAGTTTTGGACTGTGTTTCAAAACTTCATCTTTATCCAACCATTGTGTTGAGTGCTTGTGCTTGTCAAAAAGAATCAATTTTTCATCACATGTAACAATACAGTATAGAAATGGTTGACTTTTATGTCGTGACAGCAAAGAAAGACAAGTTTTGAGATGGTTTCTCTTCTGATGCTTGTTTAATTCATGCAGAACCCAACCATCCAGATTCTTTACCTTGCCAATTTATTTCAAATGGTCCAGTATTGCTGGAATAGTAAAGTCAAACCTTACTGCTAATTCATGCATAGGTTGAGATGGATTCGCTTCCTCTACAGCTTTCAGCTCCTCATTATCCACCTGGTCTCAGGTTGCCCATGTGGCTCATTTTCAAGATTAAAATCACCAGAATGGAACTTCTCAAACCATCAACATACTGTGTATCCATTAGCCACATTCTTCCCAAATACTTTGTTGATATTTTGAACTGTGTGTGCTACATTGGTTCCATGACAGAACTCATATTCTAAAATAACGTGAATTTTTAACTTATCCATGGTTTCACAAAAATTGATTTAAAAAAATGTGAAAGATAATCACAAGCCAAAATGTATGTCTGCAAGACTGAAGATGTACCTTACAATTAAAATAAAACAAGAAGTGCCCAAGTGAAATGTCAGAGATATCAGCTGTCAAACTTAGTATTTAAGGAAATTTGACATTTCATACTTAATAACCTAATAGTTTCATAAAGCTAGAAGAAGGTTATTAAATGTTTCCAACACAAGGAAATAATAAATATTTGAGATGATGGATATGCTAAATACTCAAATTTGATCACTATACATTATATGTATTGAAACATCACTATGTATGCCACAAGTATGTAAAATTATATGTCAACTAAAAATAAAAAAATAAAGAGGGGATGCTTGCAATTAAGCAGCTGAGATTGATCAATAGAGTCAGGCCAATCCTCTTGCAAGACAGTGCTCAACCTTATGTCACACAAACAATGCTGCTTAAACTACATAGTCTGGACTTAGAAACTCTCTTTTTATTTATTTATTTAAATTTCAGCATATTATGGGAGTAAAAATGTTTAGGTAACATATATTGCCCTTGTCCCACCCAAGTCAGAGCTTCAAGTATGTCCATCCCCTAGACAATGCGCACCACACCCATTAGATGTGAGTATACCTATCTACTTCTCTCCTCTCCCACTTTGGGAACTCTCTAGCATCCACCATATTCACTAGACCTTGCACCAACTGACTACCACTTCCTCCAGGCTCTGACCACCTCTTACAAGGAAAAATATTAAATTCTTAACAAGCTGTGGAAGACGCCTTTTGCAATTTCATCAGCACTTGCTCTTCAGGCTTCTTTGCTTCTGGCATAAACAAGCTGCTATTAAGATGACAAAACTTTGTTGATAGTTTAAGTGCATACTTTGATTAATTGTACTGCTTCTTGTTTGAGATATAATAAACTATGCTTTTGATTCAAAATTGGACGTTTCATATATATAGTAGTCATTCTATAATGATATAGAACACTAGAACTTATTCTTCCTACCTAGCTGTAATTTCGTATCCTTTAACAAATCTCTCCCTATACCCCACTTCCTCCTATACTTCCTAGCCTCTACTATCCTCTATTCGACTTTCTACTACGAGACCAACTTTTTTAAGCTTCCACATATGAGTGAGAATATGTGGTGCTGAATTTTATGTTCCTGGCTTATTTCATTTAACTTAATGATCTGCAGTTTCATCTATGTTGTCACAAGTGACAGGATTTCATTCTCTTTCATGGCAGAATAATATTCCATTGTGTGTGTATGTGCATGTATGTGTAATTCTTTAATTCCATACAGTTTGTTTTTATCCATTCATCTGTTCTTTGACACCTAGGTTGATGCCATATCTTGACTATTGTGATAGCAATAAACATGGGGGGCCAACTGTTTCTTTGATATATTGATTTCTTTTCCTTTGGATAAATGCCCATAAGCGGGATTGCTGGATCATGTGGTAGTTCAAATTGTAGTTTTTTGAGGAACCTTCACACTGTTCTCCATAGTGGCTGTACTAGTTTTCATTCCCACCAACAATGTATAAGAATTCAGTTTTCTCCACATCCTTTTCAGCATTTGTTATTTTTCATCTTCCAATAACCACCCAAACTGGGGTGCAATGATATCTTATGGTGGTTTGGTTTGTGTTTCTCTGATGATTAGTGGTGGTGAGCCACTAATCATATACTTGTCATTTATATCTTCTTTAGAGAAATTTCTGTTCAGAACATTTGCCCACTTTTTAATTGGATTGTTTGGGTTTTTCAGTATTGAGATGTTTGAGTTCTTTATATATTCTGGATATTAACCCCCTGCCTAAAAAATAGTTTGCAAATATTTTGTTTTATTCTGTAAACTGTCTTTTCACAGTGTTGATTGTTTTATTTACTGTACAGAAACTTTTTAGTTTAATAAAATCCCATTAGCTAATTTTTGCTTTTGTTTCCTGTGCTTGTGAAGTCTTATTCATAAAATCTTTCCCAGACCAATGTCCCTAAGTGTTTCCACTGTTTTCTTCTAGTAGTTTTATAGTTTTGGGTTTTACATTTAGGTCTTTGATCCATTTTGAGCTGATTTTTGTGTAGGGAAAGAGGTAGGGGTGTAGTTTCATTTTTTTTACCTATGTTTATCCAGTTTTCCCAGCACTATTTATTGGGGAGATTGTCCCATTCCCATTTGGTGTACTTGGCACTTCTGTCAAAAATCAATTGGCTGTAGATATATAGATTAATTTCCAGGTTCTCTATCTGTTTCATTGTTTTATGTGTTTTAGCTCCCCACTATGTGTCTGTTTTTATGCTAGTACCATGCTGTTTTGATGGTATATTTTGAAGTCTGATAGTGTAATACCTCCAGTTCTGTTCTGTTTTCTCAAGATTTTATTGGCTATTCAGGCATTTTATTGGTTCCATACAATTTTTAAGATTTTTCTCTGTTTTTGTGAAGAATGTCATTTGTATTATGATAAGGATTAAACTGAATCCATAGATTTCTTTGAGTAATGTGGTCATTTTAGCAACATTAATTATTTTAATTCATGAGCCATGAAATGTCTTTCAAATGGTTTGTATCTGCTTCAATTTTTGTCATCAATGTTTTGTAGTTTTTCTTATGGAGGTCTTTGACATTATTTACTTTAAACATTATTCTCTGTGGGTCATTATTGAATGACCTTTTCATTAATTTGCTATATATATATATATATATATATATATATATATATATAATGTCTATTTAGAATCTTTCACTGTTTTATCATTGTATATATTCTGATAACTCTAGATTCATACTAAATCTCAAAACCAGGTAGCATAATCATCTAAAGATATTTTTTTCAGACTTGCTTTGTCTGTGGATTTTTATATGAATTTTATTATCAGTTTATTAATTTCATAAAAAAATTAATAGATTTTGATAAGGGTTACATTGACGTATCAATAAATTTGGTGACAATTTAACAATATTATTAATAAAATAGTAATTTAGGAACATGCTACATTCATTTATATCTTCCCTATTTTCTTTTAGTAATGTTTTGTGGTTTTCACTACACAGACATTGTACTTATTTTGTCAAGTTTATTAATGTGCATTTTATGTTTTATTCTGATATCAGAAATGAAATGGTTTCTCAATTTCATTTTCTAAATGTTCCTAAAAAGTTTATAAAAATCCAATTTATGTTTATATTGACTTATTTTATGTGGCCTGGTAATTTCATTTTAGAAGCATAAGGGGTTTTTTTGTATGTGTGTGTGTGTGTGTGTGTGTGTGTGTGTGTGTGTGTGTTTCTTAAAATTTTCTGTATGGAGTATTGCGTTGTGTTTCTTCCCAAACAATATGTCTTTGAATATATTTTCTAGGCAGGACCTTAAGTATAATATTGAATAGAAGTTCATAGTCTGCTTACAGATAATTTATTACTATGGCTATCATGAGGAAAATTTCCCTTTCCCATAATAGATTTTCAAAAAACTTGAATTAAATAATATTAAACTTCTTTGAAACCAAATTTTATCTAAAAGCAGATATATTAAGATTGCCTTTTCCAACTTTGGGTGTGTTTCTAAGAGCACAGATTTTGGTTTTCAATAATATACAGTTGGGGCAATATGGCCCTGTGGAGCCTGTTTATGTCTATATATTTTATTCAATTAAGAAATGTGCTTAAACTAATTGAAGAGTGTATAATTATAAGTATTTTACAGTTGAAAATGGTTTTCCAGAGAACCGTATCCAAAATTTTTCATTTCCTTTTTGGAAAGATGTAAAAGCAGGTAATTTGACCCTGTTTTTCCAAATAGCTAATATTTGAAAGGTATTTAAGTGAATGGCATCTATGTAATTAAAATAAGATTCTGAACAAGAATATCCATGTAATCTCTCATTTTGTGGATGAATAAAAAATAAAGGACAGTGCATATTGCACCTGTCATTTTGAAAAAGAAGATTTTTGTATTAAGAATGCTCTCAGGCACAAAATTTTCAGATTTACTTTAGATGTCTGTGAAACTGAAAGAATAGCTTTATAGTTTTATATAATTACTTTTATAAAATCTGTGCTTATATATTACTGGTATCTACTGAAACTTTTACAAATGTATGAATCTGTCACTACAAAGTTTGAAAATAAAATAAAATGATTAATAACACTTGTTTCTTTTCCAAAGAAGAAATTATGCAAATCCTTATTATTTTCTACTCACAAAATTATTTCATTTCTTTTAACTCACATAATTCTTAATGAACAAAAACCTGTACCAAATTTTTGTATTTTATAATACTATCTTTAAAGCATATTTATTCTAACAAGTGCTAGTAATTATCCTACTTATGTCTTTTTAGTAAAACTAGTATAGTACATTCCTAATTTTTTTCAGTGTCCCTGAACTCCAGGTCAATTAAAACACACTTCTGAGAATTGAAAGGTATTTTCTTTTGTTTTTTTATTATTTTATTTCAAGAAAATATGAGAGTACAAACATTTTAGTTGCATTTTATATCTTTGCCTCTCCCTAGCAAGGGTTAGATGTATTCCCTTCCCCTCCACAATGTTCATCACATCCCTCAGATGTGGATCTACCTCTTCAACCCCCGAATCCCTGGTGAACACCACCACTATCTGAGCACCATAGTGTTAATCAGTCAGTACCAATTTGATGGCGTGTACATGTGGAGCCCATTTTTCTGATCTTGTGTCACCTCACTTTGGATAATGGGCTTAAATTTAATCCAGGATAATATAAGCGGTGCTAGCTCACTGTTGTTTCTTAGAATTGAGTAATATTCCATTTTAAACATATACCAAATTTATGAAACCTTAAGAATCCTAGAAGATGTTGGGAAAACCCTTTCCTACATCGGCCTAGGCAAAGAATTATGAAGAAGACCCCCAAAACAATCATCGCAGCAACAAAAATAAGCAAATGGGATCTGATCAAATTAAAAAGGTTCTGCACAGCCAAGGAAACTATCACTAGAGAAAATATTTTCTTTTGCTAAAGTTCAGTTTTCCATTTGTGAAGACAATTACTTCATTCATTCAATCACGGAATTCCACAAATATGTTGTGATCAAGCATAATCATTTACCAGGTGCTATAGAAAATGAAAGTAATTTCTACTTTATTCTAGAGACATGAATGCTTCATCTTCCCTCCTAAAGGGCCATCTGCTTTTCCTCCTTCACCACACACATTTTTGCTGCTGCTCCCTGACTATGTCCTATTAGTTCTCAAGAGACATAGCATCTAATTGCTTGCAAACAAGGTACAAACAGAGTCATAATTTATAATTAATGAAAATGATATTTAAGCTATAAAAACAAAACACGTATGTGAACATCTAAAAATGTTAAATAAAATGATTGATATATTTTAATGAGGTCATTACCAATTGGAATTAATTGAAAATGATTCATAGAAAAGGTAAGTTAGTTGAAACTTGGATAAATAGATGATAGATAAAGAATAAGAACAAGAGCAAACCTGGTTATGAGATTGTTAAACCAAAGTACAGGAAAACAAAAAATTTCCACTATTTAACTACCTCATAATATCCATGTAGTACACACTAGCATCTGTGTAGTTCCTTATGCTGAGGAACTACAGTAAGGAACAAAACAGATCTTTCTGCCTTCATGGTCAAGACCAGGGGTCAGCTAACTTTTTATTTAATGGGCCAAATACAGTCTATTTGTGGATCAAGGAGCAATATCAAGGATATTATAAATGTGCTTGTATAACAAGAAAGATTGCAAACTAGTACAACCTCTATGGAAGGTAGTATGGAGATATCCCCAAAGAGCTCTAAGTAGAACTACTATTTGATCCAGTGATCCCATTACTGGGCATCTACCCAAAGGAAAACAAGACATTCTATAAAAAGACATCTGCACTCAAATGTTTGTAGCAGCATAATTCACGATTGCAAAGATGTGGAAACAACTCAAGTGCCCATCAATACATGAGTGGATTAATAAAATGTGGTATATGTATACCGTGGAGTACAACTCAGCCATAAAAAACAATGGTGATATAGCACCTCTTCTATTATCCTGGATGGAGCTGGAGCCCATTCTACTAAGCAAAGTATCACAAGAATGGAAAAACAAGCACCACATGTACTCACCATCAAATTGGTATTAATTGATCAACCCTTATGTGCACATATAATAATAATATTCATCAGGTGTCAGACAGATGATGGAGGAGGAAGTGATGGTTATATTCATACCTAATGGATGTGGTGTGCACTGTCTGGGGCATGGACGTCCTTGCAGCTCTGAGTATGGTGGGGCAAAAGCGATATATGTAACCTAAACATTTGTACCTCTGTAATATAGAGAAATAAAAATTAAAAAATAAAAATAAAATAAATAATAAATAAATACATGTAACTCTTTTAGTGTCTATATTTAAATTATAGTAACAGTAATGAATAAAATGAGTAAAATATTAATACAGTTGGGCTGGAATAGGACGTAGTCAGGGAGCTGCAGCAAGGATGTGCTGGTGGAGGAGGAAAAGCAGAGATGGCCCTTTAGTAGGGAAGATGAAGCATTCATGTCTCTAGAAGAAAGGGATTCCTGATTAGTCTGCTGTGCTCAGAAACCAAGGACAGCATCCAAAATACTTGTGGTCAGTGGGTGTGAGTGGAAGGAGGTCTAGATGAGATTTAACACGTGTGGATGAGAAAACAGACAATCAAGCATATAAAGACACATCCCTAACTTCTGTTGTGACTGCTCAGCTGCTGCAGCTTAAAAACAGCCACAGACAATACGAAGTGGAATAGAATGGATGTGTTTCAGTGAAACTATTCACGGGCACTAAAAGTTGGCTTTTACATAATTTCAAAATGTGACAAAATATTCTTTAAAATTTTGTTTAACCATTTAAAAATGTAAAAAAAAAAATTCTTAGCTTATACACAAAATGTTAGTGGCCTCAGAGGGTTCACATTTGATGCACAGGCCATGGTTTGCTGACCCTGGTTTAGAGTGATCTGTGAAGCAATAAAAATCATTTGCAGTTTTCTATAGTTTTTCAAACTATGTATATGCACTGATTAAGATATATTTTATTCACATCCTTATCACCAAATTTTAAGTTAAAATTTTATTAAAATCCATAAAAATAAATAAATCTACAATAATAAAGCTTAAATCTTTAAAATTCAGTTAATACTAATAACATCATCAAATACAAAAGACATATAATGATTGTAATCTGTCAACAAGGAGTCTATGCCTAACCCAATAAATAAGACTCAAAAAGCTTGTGTTTCACATCCATTTCTCTTTTACTTATTCACTATTTATACTCAATTAATAATTCCAATTCACACTATTAGTGTTCTGAGTAACTATTTGATAAGTCAATGACCTCATCATACTAAATATAACTACAAGATTGAATGTATTAGTCTGGGAAACATTAGTAAGCAGATTACAACTCCACTCTCTTAAGTGCAAACTGTAAAGCAAATAAGCAGTGCCCAGATATGAGAATGAAGTTCTTAAAAACCTGTAATACAGGGGTGGGAAGCATTTCATTTACTATAACAAGTAGTTTGTTTCTCATGCCATTACCTGGAAAGGGAGAGAGGTCCATGCTAAGAGAGCACCAGCCGGAGGCATCAGGGCACGATATTGTTCCATAATAAATTGAAGTTGCTATGAGTACCACACACACTTCGCTCCCTTCACAGAGAATTCTTGCAATAAATAATATACTTGTGATTTTGATTGAAAGCATGAAAAATAATATATATTATGTCCTGATTCACATATCCCAGCATTAAACTTGGTAACTATGGCACTGTTGATTACAGGCTCAGATTTTTCTGGAATATATTTTAAAAACCAATTTCACTCCATCTCTGCAATGACACACTCAGGGTACAAAAACTTAAGGTTCCCATTATATAATTTTTTTTATTCCTAGACTTACAGAAATATAGCCTGCTAAAGCAAAACTGTGAATTTAATTAGATGCAATACACTATCTTTAAAAAGATAGCACATATCTAACACCTGTCAGCTCATCAATGTTTGGTCTACTACTCTACAAATTACTACATATATCATTCCTGACACCTAAACTGATGTAGAAAATACAACACAACTTGTAAATTTTGTAAGACTTACAAGCAAGACATAGTCAGTGAAGAATCTGTTCTCCAGATTTTGGGTTTTAGAACCATTTTAGACACTTAAAAAGTGGTGACAGCCCCAAATAACTTTTGTCTATCTGGGATATATCATGCATACATACATATTATACATAAGCCATATTAAATTAAAATTGGAAAATTTTAAAACACATGGATACACAAGTACACATTCTGTAAATTATTAGAATGATAACATCATCACATAATTATTGTCTAGAAAAGTACGTTCATAAGACAATAAAAGTGGAAAAGACAAATAACTTCTTAGCATTATTTTTAAAACAGTTTTCATTTTATGGAAAACTCTTGAAAGGTTTTGGAGACTTCTATAGTTTCTGGGGCTATACTTTGACAACTGTTTCAATGAAGACAAAAACAGCAAGGATTCTGTGTGTGTTTTTAGAAAATAAAACACTTATTCTTTGAAGAAGCGAATGAATACAGAACCACCTTGTGTTATCTGGAATTATATGAACCCAATATTTTTTTCAATTTTTCTTGGTGGGAGGAATCTACAAATATCCATTTATTGGTGGGAAATAGAAAAGATATAAGGAAGGTTGGAAAGAGGTATTCTGGGGATGTGAGATAGTGTGAAGCAGGGTTTCTTCTTGAGTTTGTGTGTGATACAAGGGCATAAAATAGGGCAGCTGAATGAGTTGCTCGGAAGCTCAGTTAAAGACAGGATTCGAACAGGTAAATATAGCCAATCAAGCAAGAACATAATAGAAGCTAGAATTCAGTGGCAAGGCGTAAATGACAGTAATATGAGTAGATTGCACTGGATCAACCAATTAAACACGACAGTTGTCTAGGGAAAATGCATTGAGAAAACTGTGGCCAGGAGCTTTTGTGCTGCCCAGTGTAGAGGGTGAGGAAATATGATGATATATGAAAGACCAGGTGCCAAAGGGCAAAGACAAAATTGAATACTTCAGACTACAAAAAAATGATAGTAGCAGTGATGATGGCAGTGATTTAATTGTGGCTGTATTTTGAGATATAGGATTATATCAATTGAGAATTTTTTGAAAGGTCAGTGACTATATCTTGAAAATTTGACTATAAACTATCTTAAATGCTTGAAATATTTCTGCTGTATAAACTCTATGTGAGAACATACAATAGATATATGAGGGAAACATATTTTGCAATTTGTTTTCAGATGGTAACTGACCTACATATTTGTCCTTCCTAGTCTTGAATATTTGTCTACGTTACTTGATTCTATTTTTTTTTATTTCGGCATATTATGGGGGTACAGATTTTCAGGTTTCAATAAATGCCCATTTACCCCCCTCCCCTCAAAAGTCTGAGTCTCCATCATGACCATCCCCTAGATGGTGCACATCTCACTCATTATGTATGTATATACCCGCCCCCTTCCCCCCTCCCACCTGCCCAATACCCTATTACTGTAGTACCTATGTGTCCACTTAGGTGCTACTCAGTTAATACCAGTTTGCTGGAGAATATATCTGGTGCTTGTTTTTCCATTCTTGGGATACTTCACTTAGTAGTATGGGTTCCAGCTCTAACCAGGAAAATAGAAGATGTGCTATATCACCATTGTTTCTTAGAGCTGAATAGTACTCCATGGTATACATATACCACATTTTATTAATCCATTCTTGGATTGATGGGCACTTGGGCTGTTTCCACAGCCTTGCAATTATGAATTGTGCTGCTATAAACATTCGAGTGCAGGTGTCTTTTTTGTAGAGTGTCACTGGATCATTTGGGTAGATGCCCAGCAATGGGATTGCTGGATCAAATGGTAGATTCACTTGTATCGCTTTAAGGTATCTCCATATTGCTTTCCACAGAGGTTGAACTAGTTTGCAGTCCCACCAGCAGTGTAGGAGTGTTCCTCTCTCTCCGCAACCACGTCAGCATTTATTGTTTGGAGATTTTTTGATAAAGGCCATTCTCACTGGGGTTAAGTGATATCTCATTGTGGTTTTGATTTGCATTTCCCTGATGATTAGAGATGTTGAGCATTTCTTCATATGTTTGTTGGCCATTCTTCTGTCTTCTTTAGAAAAATTTCTGTTCAAGTCCTTTGCCCACTTTTTAATGGGGTTATTTGATTTTTTCTTCCTAATTTTCGTGAGTTCTAAGTATATTCTAGTTATCAGTCCCTTATCGGATGCATAGGATGCAAAAATTTTCTCCCATTCTGTAGGTTGTCTGTTTACTTTCATGACTATTTCTTTGGCTGTGCAGAAGCTTTGTAGTTTGATCATGTCCCATTTATTTATTTTTGTGGCTGCTGTGATTGCCTTTGGGGACTTGATTCTATTTTTAAACAAAATTTGAACATGTAAATATCAGAGATTTTCATGTTAAAGCATATTTTAAAACATTATATTGAAATTTCAATATTAAAATATAATTCCAAGTTTCTTTTACAGATCATTAATTAAAATTAAATGTAAAATGTAAAACCCTGAATATACATATTAGAATGAAGTAAACTAAATTCAATCTAGCCATGGGTGTATATATATGTATACACATAAACGTATATGTATACATATATATGTATACACATAAAAGCATACGTATATATATGTATACACATAAACATATATTCACATCTTTGAGAGTGCTCTGCTTATGACTTATCTCATTTTATCCCTATCTCTATTCTTAGAAGCAGATAAATTTATTTGAAGGTGATGCTGATGGAGTCATAGCCTCAATATAATAAAATTTGCCATCTAGAATAAACACTGAAACTTTCTATTCATTTTCCATTTACTTAGTTTTGAATATATTATCTTAAAAGCAAACTAACTAATATACAAACAAAACAAATAATGAATAAAAAGCCTAGATATTAACATTTAAAATTATTTGTAATGTTTTTGGATTTAGTAAGAAAATTTCAACTGTTTTAGCATTTTAATACACAACACCCTGTATATGATGTCTTATGGGGTATTTTTCAAAATTAAATATTCTTTGATTTAGGCCACATATGGTGATTTCAGAACCTAATAGATGCATAAATTTTACACACACAGACACACAAATAGCAAAACATGTTAATTTCAACAAAACTGGTTATCTAGTTTTTAAGAACATAAAATAAATGTGATTGTGGAAGTTTGTAATGGGACATCACACTGACAATAATGAAAAATAACAGCTGACAGACTATTAGCAGAGAGAGAAAGAATGGTAAGCAACACACTCAAAAACTACTAAAGCTAAGAAGTTGAGAAACTTAGCATAGAGAGCTATCTATACACTTACATAGGTCATGAGAATGTATTGTTTCACAGAGTGATGTAAAATTGATCTTTCATTAGTGATATGAAATTATTGTTAGGTCTATTTAGAATATCTCTAAACAGCAGTGGGAAAATTTACACTTGTTCATCTTTGGGTCAGCCATTGCAAATGACTACTTAAAACTAAAAAATAAAGTATAAAGAATTACTGTATTAAAAATATTATTAATTGAGAGTATGCATTCAATTAAATAATAATATACATTCAAGGGCATATTCAATTCAGAGCAGTCACTGGATGCAAAGTGTTTAATTACAGAAAAAATGTACTTTTGATTAATTATACTCAAAAGATTGATTGGTATCAATGTCTAATAATTAATTAATATAATCTATTTTTCCAATGAGAAACATGAATAAAAATATAATAATGATTATTAGCTACATTGTGAAAATATTCATTCTTATACATTGCTCTCAATGTATACATTGTCATATACCTAATGAATCTGGTTTGTAAAATGTATGATAAAAATAATAAAATGTCCATAACTAGATATATAATTTAAAAAGAAAGATAATTCACTTACTAGCATGCTTTCTTTATTTTCATAACATTGAAAAAATAAGCCAAATTTCATTATCAATAATATGTGCTTGTTTAAAATATTGTGAAATAATATAAAACCACCTATAATATAGAATAGTGCTTGGATATATAAATAGATATATACATATATAGGTAATGGAAGAGTTTACCAAAAATATGCATATAATCACAATTTAAAGCAGGTTCATATATAAACGTTAACAGTGAGTGGAGTCTTGATTTCTGCTTGTCAATTTATAAAATGTAAAAAATAATGGTTCTATACCTATAGTAGGAATATGACCCAAATCTTCCAGGAATATTTTGGGATGATAAATTGAGAAATATTATTTAGAAAAGAAATCTATCCAAGTCTGTTACAATTAGGTATACAATTACATGTTAGGAAATATTTGGTTTATTTCCCAGAAAATATAAGATGACTAACCTAGAAAACAAAATATATTTCAACATTTCTTACCTTTCAATGGAAGATAGTTGACTTGGTGCTTGATAATTTATTTCTTAAGCATATATAATATATATAATCAATCACATTTCTGAACATTTCTTAAATAGTAGCAAAATTACATACATCTGCAATGGAGTGTTGCATAAACAAAAATGGCAACATGAAGGCATTATAGTGCATGTATAAATTAAATTAAGTATAGCCATTAAAACCTTCAACTAGAAGAAGGTCTTCTATGTGTACTGACCTAAAAAATGCCAAATATGTTTGTTTATGGTGTGTATTGTAAATAAATATGTAAAATATACATTTTAATCTTTAACTTGGATTTATTTGTTTTAAATAAGTTTTATGAGTAACTAATCTATTTTTTTTAATTTCAAAGTATTACAGGGCTACAAATGTTTTGGGCTACATGGATTGCTTTTGTAATGATTGAGTCAGACTTAAAAGTGTGCCCATCACCCAGATAGTGTTCACTATACCCATTAGGTAGTTTTTCACCCATTCCCTCCACCCCCCCTACTTGATTTCCATTGAGGTTTACTTCTCTCTACACACATGTGTGCTCATCAGTTCAAATTTAATAGTGACTACATGTGGTGTTTGCTTTTCTATTCTTGTGATGCTTCACTTAGAATAATGGTCTCCAGTTCCATCCAAATTGTTGCAAAATGCATTAAATCATCCTTCTTCGTGGTTGAATAGTATTCCGTGGTATACATACACCATATTTTGTTAATCCACTCTGATGAAATTTTTCATTTTGAAGTATCTGCAGCAAGAACTCTGTTGACTTCTACCAATCCTACAAAATTTCCATGATTTAGTGGATTGAAGCAACCTGGCCAGTGGGTCCAGGAATGCTTAGACATTTGCCAATATTGAAACACAAATTTTAAATATGTTTTATAATCTGTAAAAATTAGCTTTGTATTATTCTTTCCATGGCTAGAGTACAGTGGCATCATCATAACTCACTGTAATCTCAAACTCCAGAGCTCAAGTAATCCTCCTGCCTTAGCCTCATGAGTATCTTGGACTATAGGCATGTGCCACCACACTCGGCTAATTTTTCTAAGCTTTCTGTGTTGCTGGAGCTGGTCTCAAACTCTTGGCCTGAGGCATCCTCCCACCTTGGCCTCCAAAAGTTCTAGTATTATAGGTGTGAGCCAGTGTGCCTAGCCCTAAGGTCTATTTTAGTACACGGTAAATTATTACAATTAATATTTTAATATAATCCAAGAAAAGTTTTAAAAAATATATGTGTTTGTCTTTTAATATCTTATCAATTTTTTATTTATGATTTAATCAATTCTTTTTATTGGTAATTTCTGTTACTTAGACCTTTAATTGTGAACAAACATTTTTTTTCCTTTTATTTCATCATATTATGGAGGTACAAATATTGTTAGGATTACAAATATTGCCCTCCCCTCCCCCTGATGTGCCCAATCCCCCGGTGGTGTGTACCACATATGTTATGAAAGCATAAATATCTTATCATTTTGAATACAATTGTTCCCTACACACATTTGTTTTCACTAATAAATTATTTTTATGCAAATAGAGACTTTTGTCCATTCAGTCACTAAAAAGAATTTATGAATGTGTTAAAAAGACACTTAAAAGTTGATTAGAGTGATTGTGTTTAGCTATGCCATATTTAAAACAGTCAAGTTGAGCATGCTAAATATTTGGGTGAATTAATATTTGTTGAATATCCATTTCTTTAACCATCTCAAAATCCATTAAAATAAGTGACTGCTATTTTCCATTGTTGCTCTTCCTATATTAGGAAGATTTATGATTATCATCTTATTATTTCTTTGTTATCATTAAAGATTTAATTTTAAATTCTAAATATTAATTATACAACAAACATATCACAATATCCAAACAACTTATAAATGATATTGGAGTGTATCAGTCAATTTGACAAGAAGTGATACTACTACTCAAAATCAGTATTGTAAATAGGACCCATTATCTTTTTTAATGGCTAAATCTATAAGTAGAATTATCATTATTTTTCCATGTCAAATTTAAATTTCTTTGGTACCTTGTGAAATGCATTTTGGGGTTTGAAATGAGTATTCACACAAATTCTTGAGCAGGTAGGCAGCTCTTTTTATTACATGTTAAGAAATATTTGGTTTATTTCCCAGAAAATATAAGATGACTAACCTAGAAAACAAAAATATATTTCAACATTTCTTACCTTTCAATAGAAGATAGTTGACTTGGTGCTTGATAATTTATTTCTTAAGCATATATAAATTTTTCAATCTGCAGTGAAGAATATCCATACCTCAGCCAAACCTTTGTTTAAAATATCCTGTTAAATATAATCCATTGTAAAAAATTCTCTCTCATATTACTTGAGGTATGTCAAATTATACATTTTGGACAAATACAATTGCCTTTTCTTTAAAAATATAGGAATAAATAACCTCCCAAAAGACCTTCTCTTAATACATACATATCTACACATTTCTCCACTTTGAAGAATGTTAGAAGCTGGTAAATTCAAATTTATTCTGCAAAAAAGGAAGAAGGTAGGAAATGTATAAGATCATCTTATAAGAGTTGGTATTATTAGCAAATGTCATATCTGCTCAAGATCAAATTGAATCCATTTTATTTCCTGTTAAGCCACTGTAAAAAGAATTCATAAGAGTCAATTAATGATTTAATAATACTAACTATTGTAACAAAGTGTGCACACACTGACAATCACTTCCATTCTAAAAGTGACATACCTAAAATCTAAAAATATGGTAACCTATGGCTTGGGCTAGGAGAAAAAGGAGCCTGAACTATAATCATTCTTTTTTAGTTCTAATTTCCCCATATTGCTATTAGTATAGCATGACAAACATAACTAGTCTATGAAAATGCATAAGATAGGATTAAAATTGCATTCTTAAAATTCTGGAATTAACTTAAAAGCTATATACATGACATAAAGGTTGATGTAAGGAGTATTTTTAGATTTTCTTTATGTTTTTAACATTTATATTTCTATTAAATTAATCTCCCAAAACTCTAAATTTGGTTTAATACTCTCTAGTTCCCCATAGCAATCTGTTGGCATGGCTACAATTCCATAAAATATGCATTTGAATCAATGAAATTCATTATGAAGCATGTCTATTTTATGCATGCTCTGCAGAAGTAAAATTGAGGGTAATATTTATTATGTTACTTTATAACTTTTATAAAATAATCCATGTGTTACATTTTTTTAATAAGAATTAAATGCCAGGACAAATTTTATCTCTATAAAAAAACAAAATAAATCACACAAAAATACAGAGAAATAAAGCCCTAAACCATTTCTTATAATAGATGAGAATGAAACATGTTATCATTTTTTTCTGTTTATGTATTGGTTTTCAGAAAGCTAAAAACAAAATTAAGTTTCTAACTGATCATCTTACCAAAGTTTTACCTGTTAAATTAGTTATCTCTATAATAATGACATTGGTTTTATGTTTATTAAATACAAATATACATTTTATGTTTTGCATTACTTTGTTTAATGTTCTATATGCCAGAGAAACTTGATTTGTAAAGATATAATCTGTATCTCAATAAAAATATATATTTGGCCAAATTGCCAAAACATTTGCTAGCAATTAAACCCATATTTTATATTCTTGGATCTTACATTCCCTTGATAGTTTATGCAAAATACACTAGCATTCCATAATATGTATTTTTATTTTCCTCATGGCTAGTCCATTACACTTTTAATACTTTATTGTTTCTAGAAATACAATTTAGAGACCTTTATTCTATATCAAAATATTTCAAGCAAAATTTAAGAATGCATTCAAAACATCTAACAAATATTTTAATGATATTTAAGAATGTCTTAATTTTTCTAAATATTATAGTTCATTCCATATCTCATGTAATACTTCAAAATATATATGTATTTATTGAACAAATAATTACTCTGATTTTATTTATATATGTTAGAGGTAAATTTTATTTTTTACCTTAGTTGTAAGGGGGCCAGACAAAGATATGTGTAAACATACACACAGAGTTTAATTTTTACAAAAAGTGCAATTATTCACATCTTAATGCCTCAATCTAATGTAAAATCCTCCAACAAATATATGTTGTTCAGTTCTATGGCTGACATTCTTATTCATAAAGGTTGCCATTAGGGTGAAGACTTCACAAGGAGCTCACAGCATGGGTTAGAGAAAGAATTCTCACACAGAGTTTAGGATAGAAAGAAGTACAAAGTTTATTTATTTTCCCGAGAAAGAAAACAAAAAAAGAGAGAAATAGAAAGGGGGTAGGGGCTCAGCACTGAAGAAAAGGTAGAGGGTAGTGCCAGGTACCTGAGGGAAAGTCGTGTGCTATTTTAAAGGGTAAATATGGCTCTTTTTTTTCTCTCTCTCTCTCTCTCTCTCTCTCACTTTCAACAGACCGATAAGAGAAGCAGCTGCAAGATGTCAGGGAGTTCTTTCTTTCTCTGTGAAGCTGGGTTATCTGAGTCCTTGAAATCTGTTTTTTTGGCAGGAACGGAGACAGAGAGCTGGAGCAGGCAGTTTGCACCCCTACTGTCAACTTAGGGTTCCTTGATCCAGAGAAAGAACTCTTAGAGACAATGAGTTAGGCCACAGGTGTTTTAATTAAGCAAAACAAAGGACAGTTGGGTTGTGAGTTTCCTTTTCAAAGGGACAATTATGTGCTGTGAGTTTATTTCTCTTACTTTCTGTTAGGCTGTTTTCCTCTCTTATGTATTAGTAAGGCCACCTTTCAGTTACGTAACTGGGCGATCAAACAAAAGTTTATAGTTAATCTGAAAAAAATTAAAGAGCTCAACAGTAATTAAGAATGAGGATACCAGCCTTTAAGGGAGGGGCAAGATGGAGCACTAGAAGCAGGTGGCATGTGCTGCATACATGGAAAGCATCAAAAGAGTCAGTGGATATTCACTTTCAGATAGATCCTCTGGGTTAGAGCTCTGGGATTCAACAGAAAAGCCACAGGAGATATAGAAAGCAAGGGAGAAGGAAGTAGGGCGACCAGCTCGGCCAGATTGGAGGTAGCTAGGCGAGGTGCCTACACATGGAGAAAGGGCAGGTGAAAGACCTCTGGGGCCCCAAACTCCCCCTGCAGACTTTGCAATCTGAACTACAAGAGGGCCCTCCAAACCCATTTGCCTCCAGACTCACACAGGGAGTGGCCTGGAGACTGCACAGCCATTTTGTTTCAAAGAGGGTGCACAGAGGGGTCTTGAGGGCTTCAGAGTTCTGAGTGCTGCAGCCAGCACCATCCTGGGAGACCAGTGCCAAAGCGCTGCATCTGCCTAGGGTCCATCTCTACTATTGCCTTCTCCTCATTGTCATCGCCAGGCCAGGGAGAGATGGAGAGGCCAGGCACTCTTGTGAGTCCTAGGGTCAACTGTCACCCCCTTACCAAGGTTGCTGCTGCTGCTGCTACTGCTGCAGGGGGACCCAGGCAGGAGCAAATGCCCACAGCTTGCCACCACCCACTGATGCCACCAGAAAGCCCCACCTCTCCCACACTTGCTGTCCCTGCTACCAGGAGCTTTAGGTAGGAGCAAAGCCCTACAGCCATCCACCATCACTGAGGCCACCAAGCAGGCCCTGCCCCACCACCCCAGCTGCCATTGCTGCTGCCATGAGAGCCAAATGCCAATAAATCCCCACATCCACCCACCTCTGCTGCCACTGTGAAGAGTAATCCTCTCTGGCCCCCAGGAGCTATCAGCAATGGCCTAGGAATCAGCTCATCCCTCCACACAAACATCCCCCAAGACCTGAGTCATCTGTGAAAACCACAGGGGAACTCGGAGATGCAGCATAGTTACAGGCTCTTCCTCTAATTACAATCTTTTTTTTTTTTTTTTTTTTGGAGACAGAGTCTCGCTTTGTTGCCCAGGCTAGAGTGAGTGCCATGGTGTCAGCCTAGCTCACAGCAACCTCAGACTCCTGGGCTCAAGCAATCCTCCTGCCTCAGCCTCCGGAGTAGCTGGGACTACAGGCATGCACCACGATGCCCAGCTAATTTTTTTTCTATATATATTAGTTGGCCAATTAATTTCTTTCTATTTATAGTAGAGACGGGGTCTCGCTCTTGCTCAGGTTGGTTTCGAACTCCTGACCTCAAGCAATCTGCCCGCCTCAGCCTCCCAGAGTGCTAGGATTACAGGCGTGAGCCACCGCACCCGGCTTAATTACAATCTTTATCTAGGAAAAGTCACCCTAATCTCAGGCTTTTGCATTAATGTGACCCCTACCTAATTTCTTCTCGTCTCAAGCCTAGCTGAATCTAACCAGTTACAAAACTATTTCTAAGTGGAAAATTCTAGTTGCTCCTTCTTCTCGGCTGCCTTTTACATGACACTTCTGATTGTAAAAAGTGCCTACTATGATCTGAGAATCCAGGTGAGAAAACTCCTGGGACACCTAGAAATTGTCCTTGGTTGATGTGATTGTGCTGGATCTCACCAGTCTAGTGTCACAGGTCTAGTGATGAATGCTGTTGACATGTGGCAGGATAAGGGGTCCCATGTAAAACGTCCCTCACTTCCCTGTAGCCTTATCTTTAACCCTGACAACTCCAAATTGCAACAGTTTAATGTGCTCTTTCAGGATTCCCTAAAATTATTTCTACAACATTGTATTCATTTTGTGAAGGGAAATGAGTTAACATTGACGTTTTCCATCAGTATGGTTCTACACTTGCATGACAACCTCAAATCCTTTTCAAAACATAAAGGTTCTATATAATATATGCCATTGTTATGTAACTGCTTTCATCTTCTACTACCCATTTTCTTTCTCTAATCCACTTGAGCCATCTGGGCCATTTATTATGGCAAGCACGTTCCCATCACAGGGCATTTTCACTTACTGCTCCCTTTGGAAAATTCATCCATCCATTGTTCACAAAGGTTACACCCTCCCTTTAATCATATCTTATCATGTAAAATGTCATTCCATGTATGCTTACCTTATTGGATTTTTTGTGCATATCACTAAACACTATTCAATAGTTCATATGTACATATATATAAATATGTGAAGATATGCTTATATGTGTGCATATATCCATATACACATCTGTGAATGTGTTTATGTGTGCATTCCATTTCTTCAAATGGGATGTAAAATTCACCCATGGGAATTTGTATTTCAGTCTTGTCAGTCTTATCCACCACTTTATCATTACTAAGTAAAACAATGACTGGGATGTAATAAAACTTTAATAAAATATTGTTTGAATCAATGAGTTATGGATAAAATGGATCTGTATTTAAGAAATATTGCTCACAAGTTATGATGTGGTTGAAATCATTCTCATATTTCAAAAATGATATAGATTTTCCAGTCATGCTTATTGATATAAATTTCTTAGTTAATTTCTGGGTGGTTCTTTTTATATTACCACTTTTCCAGAAGTCTTACAGTGTATGAATATATCAATTAGTGTTAATAACATGTCTGTGACTTGTGTTTGATTCTGTGAAACTTTCATATATTTCATTAAATTTAACTTTGCCTAATATATTATATATTAGACTTCAAATATCTTTAGAATATGAGAACCATAATATAAAAATATAATTGTTACTAAAAGTATTGTTTTAATTATTTCCTTTCAATTAATAGTCACAACATATGGTATTTTTTTTCTCAAAACTTGATTAAGTCTTTCTCTCTCTTTGTAAGTATAACTTAAGTATGAGTATATTCATTATAAACATATGAAATATAAAATTATATTTATTTTTGAGTGTTATAAAAGCACCATCACCTTTGTTTTTCAAGATGCACGTTAAATTCAATCTTCATTGCACCCTTTATCTGATTATAGCTTTACTAAAGCAACCTCAGTGCTCTGTAGCCAAATAAACATCCATGGCAAAATCTGGGGAAATCATTAAAAGAGAATTCTAAATTCTTATCAGACTAGGTTTTATAGCCTTTAACCCAAAAAGCAGAAATAGTACATTTTAAATTGTGTATTTTAGAAGTTATAATAGCAAGAAATATATACAAATGTGAATCTTTTAACTGATAAATATCATTCAATCCCTATAAAATAAATTGAAGGCTAAGGCTAGACATGACACATAAATGAAAACTATAAAATATCATAATATTTATATAATCAAATTGTATATCATTTAAAAAGCAGGGAAGAAATTTTTTTTTTTTCGTGACTTTAAAAGACATTTTTTGTCCATACTCTTTTATTGGTGAGCATTAGAATTCCTGCTCTGCATTCTCTTCATGGGTCATGACTGGTGTAGGATTGGTCTGACCTGGACTTTTTTTAAATGCGTGGAGTTAGATTTGAGTTCTATGGGAATAGAAGGGCAATAGGTGATTCAGGCAATGGTTAGTTCAGGATATATTTCCTACAGAAGAAATCAAGTTCAGAGTTACTGAACCAAGGCATCCGAATTGCATAAAGGTCAAACTGAAAGGAGCGTTTGTCTGGATGGAAAGAACAGGATACTCAGGGGATCTGGATGAGTCTTCCTTCTGGATGTGCACCTGGGACTCACATAAGGCTGCAATTTCTATACTGAGGACTGGGTGAACAAGTGGTCCATTTATATACAGCATTGTTTGTCAGTCATTTTTCAGTATATATTATGACTCTTCTCTGAATTGCAGTAATCCATGTTAATGCTATTTGGGAAACTAAGTATATTGTTTACTAGTGTAACAGTTAATATAATCACAACTGAAACAGTAAAATAAAAATGATGAGAATAATAATAATGACTAATACCTCTATGTGATATTCACTATGCCAAATATTTTATATTTACCTTAAATGTTTTGATTCTTGTGGTAATAATACATTTGAGACAAAACATTTCAGTTTCATAGACAAGGAAATTTTATCTTAGTGAATCCAATACCAGCCTAGTAAATGACAGAGCTATGCTCATATCCAAGTCTGTAGGACTTGGAAGCACAAGTTATTGACAAACACACTATGTTTTCTAAACAGTAGAAATTAGTTCAATTTTAATACACATTCTGATAAAACAATGGTAAACTTTTGCAGCATAACCTAACTAGAGACAACAGTAAGGTTTTAAAATTAGTTTTAATTCTTCCAATGTGTTTCACTTATATTACTTTTTTGCAAGGGTTGTTTCTTTAAATCATTTTTATGTTCCTAATTGAATATTTTTTATAGTTTCCTTAACATACATGGTGCTTTGTTTGTTCTTTATTTCCTTTACTTATTTTTATTGCTTCAATTTTTTTCTGCTGTCTTATAGCCAAACTCGACAAGTTCTTATTTAAACTCTAGATCTAACCACATTCTAATTAATATTGCAGCTATCTGCAGACAACTCTGTACCTGTCTCAGAAATACTGAGCTCAATGCATCTTTTAAAGAATAGCAATCATCTTGTTTCCTAACAGTTACAATTTAATAGATATTTCTTCTCTATGCTCCAAAACCTTGACTTGTTTTACTTTTTGCTTCAAACAAGAAATGTCCCTAGTTCTCCAAAAACCAACTTTTGTAAGGATTTTTTCCTGCAGTTTTAAAAAAACAAATTAGTAATATACAGCATGGATTCATATAGGCAGGAGCTGCAAAAATCCCTGGCTTGGTTGTTGCAATTGGCAATCCTAACTTTTAAAACAATGATTTGTTTAATCTTACTTATGCCTTTCCAGGGAATCCCTGGAGCTGACAAAATATGATTCAGACTAAACATATATTACTCTCTTCCTCTCTTTTTTCCAGAGGTAAAATTATTTATAATGCTTCATTCTTAAAATAGAGATTACAAAGCTATCAGAAAAGGGTCTTTGTGGTAATAACATACCAAATTATAAACAAGACTTAAGGCCATGTCTGGCAAGGGTTAAGTCATGTACCCCTATACTTAAAGAATAAAGTATGTTCTAACTGGCACAAAGCTTTTCTTTTTCTCTGGCAGCCAAACAAGCACTGGCCTCAAGATTAGCAATATTGAAATAATTGCATCTCACCAACTGCCAGATGCTAACTAAGTGACTCTCACCCCCAGATCCACAAGTCACAACTACACCTTTGACTGTACAAAAGACTGATTTCAGGAACATTCTCCTGTTAATAGATCACCAACAATGGACTGGTTCTGGCTGGTTTACCAGGGCTGCAGCTGAGTGCCTTCCTGTCCTTTGCTTCACTTTATAATGTATAGAGCCTAATTTTAATACATTTAAATGTTAGGTCTCCATCCCAAAGTGAACATGGGACATATGCATTAATAACATCCATGCTTGCTTACTGTGCATGTGTGTGGCTCCCCTTTGTGAATATTCATAGCTCCACCTATAACCTGTTGAATATGTATACTTAGCCCACCTGTTTAGCAGAAATTCCTGTTCAACACTCCCCCTGCTCCTTCAAGTGCCTGTTTTCAGACTGCCTAAGGCTACACTTCCTAGCCCACAGGATGGCCAGCCTGTGGGTCATAATCCTTTATAAAAAATAAATTTATAAAATCTCCTTTATCCAAATTTATAGATGCTGTGATTTGGGATGCAGAATTAAAATTAAGAAGAGTCATTCTACTAAGTGAAGTAACCCAAGAATGGAAAAAAAAGCACCACATGTATTCACCAACAAACTGGTTTTAACTGATCAACACCTAAGAGCACATACAGGAATAACATTCATCGGGTGTCAGGCAGATGGGAGGGGTGAGGAGAGGATGGATATATACATACATAATGAGTGCGATGCCTACCGTCTGGGGGATGGACACGCTTGAAGCTCTGACTGGGGGATGCTGAGGGTGGGGCAAGGACAACATATGTAACCTAAACATTTGTTCCCCCATAATATGCTGAAATAAAAAAAAAACGAGGCAAAGGTCCACATTACTGTACAGAATGGAAGAACATACCTGAGTTATCAAATTGTTCACAGGAAAAAGTGTAGAAACAGCAATTCTAAGATTTTTATGGGATATTTTCTGAGTTTTTATAGTTTTATCTTTAGACAAGGCCCTAATATGATGAAACCAACGCAAGGAAAGTGAGATCGACTTCATGTACCACACCGTAAAAGGACTGTTACAGATCTCAACACTATTTCTCCATCACTGTTTTCTGACACTCTTAAGATTAAAAACATGAAAATCAGAACACTTTCTCTTTCATGTATATGAACTGATGCCCAGGATGTGCCATTCAAGCTCTTGCTTTGCTTGAAGGCAGATGGAGGTTTTTAAAGAGATGTCATAATTCAGCCTAAAGTCAATATATTCCTAAACTACAAAAGATAGCTGTCACATATAAATGCCTAAGGTAAAATGCATGTGATTTAGACAGATAGTTATATGTGTGTTAGAGTTGGGACATGTAAAATAACATTTATTTTTTAAAATTTATGTTTTAGACCATAGTTACATAATCCACAAGGTGTGTTATAAGCCAGGAATAAGTTGAATGTACTGTTCTAGTGAACAAAGTGGATATGACCTAATATTAGCAAGCTGTCTTCAATTCCAGATGACATTTAATATGCTTACCTTCTGTTATGCTTATTATGAATATTAAGCTGTTAACAAAGTACATAATTCAGATGATTGAAATTTAACATAAAACCAGTGCTTCACTTCTAATGTAAGATACTATTTATGTTATGTTTTTTTTCTAATTTTGAAAAGTAAATAATATTATATGCAACTCCATTATGAATTGATGTAGTATAGAAGTGCCTTAACTGAATGCTTTTAAAGTTTTTTAATATAATACATTCTTTTTTTCAGTAAAAACTACCCATTAGTATTGTTTAAATTGGAAATTATGGTGCTATGTGATCTTAAAAATCACAGATATTCCACCCACCCATAAGAAATATTTTAAACACTGTATCTTACATATATACATAAAAAGCCTTCAAAATAATCAGCACTGAGTTTACTAGCATTCACTTTATTTTTCCTTACATGTTAGATACATTATGCACATATAATTTTGAATATATCTGATCTTAAACAAGTAAAAGAGAAAGACAAATTCCAAAATCATCTGACAAAAATGAGTTTTGAATTATTTAAGCATTACTAGATAGAGTGGAATATATATTTTGTTTCACAAGGTGAATGAAAAGAACTTTCAGCTATTTTGATTGTGGTACGCTTTTTTTTTTTTTAACTCTGCTTCCTTGTCCATCCAATGTTGCATTATTGAAAGTTAGCTGAATGCAGTGTTTTACAACTATCACTAACAGAATCACTGGAAAGGAAGAGGGAAAAATAACTTTATTTTAGAATAACTGTGTCTGAGTCTGTTTTAAGTTCTTTATGTATTCTCAAAAATATCACTGACAACTTTTACAAATGCAAAAACAGATACCTATTATTTTTTTCATTGACTACTTTCCCCCATTTCTCATCATTAACCACTGAAATATAGCCTTCATCTGCATAAATCTATTGCCTTCTTTGTTTTTCTTATTTATAAAAAGTATAGAGATTGGGTTTATAGTTTTATACATACACATCCTGTTTTCCAAACTTGAAATTGTTTCCATTTTTGCAATCAGTTTCTAGTACTGCAACTGCATTTTGTCACCATTTTATTACTCTGCCACTTTAACTTTTTATAGAGATAGAAAAATAATATATGTTGATATTTAACAGTGTGAGTTATCATTGATTTCATAGAGCACCTTATAAGTTATTTGCATTACTTCCAGCATTTGACATATTTTTTCTGCTTGCTAAAATTCTTTAATAATTCAACCTAAAATTATGAGATATACTGTAAGAAGAGTAAAAATGCATTTACCCAAATAGTTTGCATCTTAATGTTGTTATAGAGCCATATTTTTGATATGTGAGAAAAAGATAAAAATTTATTTGTTTGAATATGATATATATATATATATATATTTTTTTTTTTTTCTGGAGATAGAGTCTTTCTCTGCTGTCCTTGCTAGAGTGCTGTGGTGTCAGCCTAGCTCAAGGCAACCTCAAACTCCTGGGGTTAAGCAATCCTTCTGCCTCAACCTCCCGAGTGGATGTGACTACAGGCATATGCCACTATGCCCGGCTAATTTTTTCTCTATATATTTTTTAGTTGTCCAGCTAATTTCTTTCTATTTTTAGTAGAGGTGGGGTCTTGCTCTTGTTTAGGCTGATCTCTAACTCCTGACCTTGAACGATCCTCCCGCCTCAGCCTCCTACAGTGCTAGAATTGAAGGTATGAGCCACCACGCCCAGCCTGAATATTATCTTTAAATATATACTCTCTTTGTACTGTGGCCTTAAAAATTATTCTTATATATCCAAAGCTGTTAGGTTTTTAAATATTGGGTATATTACAACTTCAAAAATTATTTTGGAACAAGTTAATTATAAATGCAGATTTTAATATGTTATATGTTAACATATATTCAGTAACATGCACATTAATTAAAGGCTTAATTTTAGTTTAATAACATCTTACCAAAAATGTTTATTTTTCAATTAATTTAAATGAATACTTGACATAGTCTGACCAAAACATGTAAGAAAATAAGTAAAATACTTAGATACTTTAAATGATTTGGGAAGGTTTTAAGATTTAGCTATTTGAAGTATTAAATATTTCTAATATTGGCCTTTCTTTTACAAAATAAGTTTTTCTAACAGAATTTGGAAGTTAAGAAAAGTGAGAAATACCTTTGCAGTTGCCTTGTGGTTAGAATAAAATTTGGGTCTTTAGTCAAAGTCAGGAGTCTTGCTGCAGTCAGATAAAGAAGCTATTACCCTCTAAAGACAGCTGCTTGGTTGAATGGTTTGGCGCTTTGTTTATCATAACAATGGGTGATAAGGCTAATAAGAAGTTGTGCACTGCTAATGGTGGTGATAAGAAATGACAGGACATTACTCTTGAGCAAATCTAGATATGATCAAATGTTGAATTAGTTTAGTGTTACCAGGTAAGCACACTTTAAGCACTTTAAGCACAAGAACAGTGACAAAAAAGAAGAAAAAATAACCAAATCTTACTTTAGGAAAAATAACTTGGGAGTCTGAATATCTCTAGTTTCTAGTCTACTTTTATGCATTGAAACATTATTTTCATGCTTTGGTTTTGGATAATTTAAGTGTCTCTTGGAAACATGATAGCAAGAACCTATTCGGCAACTTGTGTTTATGTGAGAATGCAAAGAACTCAGCCTAGAGGGAAACCTTTAGAAGTTACAGAGCAATAAAATGTGATTTGAGTGATATTCTAGCATTATAAAGAAAGTCCTGGATGAGCACAAAGAATCACCATTCATCTTCACAACAGAGGTGACATTTGAGTTGTTGTTGAAGACTGAGTAGATTTGCTATGTAGGTAAGAAAAAAAATATTTCAGTACAGGAAATAGGACAAAGGCAGGTGTGAAATGAGGGGAATACAAGTGAACTGCAATCTACAGGCTACATGGGAGAGACAGTGAGAGAAAAGAAAGAGTAAGAGAGAGAGAAAGGGAAAGAGTGAGAGGTACTTTATTGGTGTGACTAAGTGCAGGTAAATACTGTATACTTCATTTAGCCTGTGTATCACAGTGTAGTGTGTAAGCCATCCTCAGAGAAGTTTGCCTACCATATGCATTTGCTTTCATTGTGCTGGATGTATCACAGATTAGCTATGCTGGACCTAGTAGCTTTGTGCATTATTTTATCTTGTTTTAACTGAATTTACACTCAAGCCTGTGGTTAAGTCTGCTATTTGAAACTGCATGTTTTTTGTGACTTAACCATTTTATTTGTGCAAACCATTAAAATAAATATCAAGCAAATTGACTCTGGCAATCCTTCAAATTGCTGAAAAAATACATTTCAAATGGAAAATGCTTTTACTATTAATACATGTTTATACATTAAAATGATTGAGCTAAGTCCTACTATTAAGACAGAACACATTTTTGGGTTGCCAGATCTTTCTCTCTAAAAAGGAAATACTGGCTGGGTATAGTGGTTCATGGCCTGTAATCCCAGCGATTTGGGAGGCTGATGTGGGAGGATCATTTGAGGCCAGGAGTTTATGACCAGCCTGGGCAACATAATAAGACCTTCTCTTTGCAAAAAATAAATATAAATAAGTAAATAACCAAGAACTAGCCAGGCACAGTGGTGTATGTGCCTGTAGTCATAGCTATAGAGGCTGAGGTGAATGGATTGCTTAAGCCTAGGAGTTTGAGGTTACAGTCAGCTATGATTGGGCCACTGCACTCTAGCCTGAGCAACAAAAAAAATTAAATTAAATTAAATTAAAATTAAAAATAAATGAAAGGGAAATGTGGTTAATAAGAATGGCAGCATAGGAAAGAATATTGAAATAGGAAAATACTGAAATATAAATTGTTGTCTTGTTCAAAAATTTTAATATCAATCATTCCGTATGACAGTGACCTTCAAACATTTTTTATAACAGAATCCACCATACATAATTTTGAGCACAAACCTAGTGATCATTTGCTTATATTTTTATGTTGTCATATCGCATACTGTTCTATTGTAAGCATTACAAAAATATTTCAAAAATACAAATAAAATGAAGAAATAATGATAAAATCCATTATTTGAAAAACTCAATAGTGATAGTACCAACACCTTAAGTTTTCTTTAAGCATTAAGTAGTGAATGAAAAAAAAAATTCTGGGCCATCCAACTACAACACTCTCAGCATTTCTTTATGCCTGGGCTTCTGATTTTATAAACAAATAAGTGCTATTACTAAACAATTTAATACCAACAGAACAATAAAGTGAAGAATAGTTATATTCTAAATTGATTTATTTGATATGTCAATGGTACAAATGAATAGATATAGGATTAATTTAGAAAATCTGGGTTTATTTTGTTATTGTATACTCTGTATCGGAATGCAGTTTTCTATACCTCAGCACTTCAAAATATAAAAGAAAGTTCTGATTCTGTCAGGTTCAGTATACATGAATTCAGGGCTTACAGCCATGAAATAGTTTAAGCTGCATTTGTCATTTTCCTTATTTAATGAAAAGAAAGTTATGTTGTGTTTTGTTTCTTTCCCCAAGGTTACATTTATTGTTATTCCTATTCAGAAAGTTTTTATTTCAAAAACTGCAGAGACAGTTTTCTATAATATTTTTAGTCTTTGGTAATGTTAAAACATATCTTTGAATAGATCCTGAAGAATAATGATGAGACAAACATACTTTTTACAATAAAAGATTGCATGAGTAGACATGTCTGTCTAATATACTGGATAGATATACAGGATGATTACTCAATATAATTTTGCATGTAATTTATAAATTCATATGTATATGTTTTGTGGTAACATAATATATTTTATGGTTTATAGTGATATATAGATGTATATAAACATATATTCAAATATTGAATTTGCATACCCATCATTACTTTTAAAAAGGGCAATTGTCACACAGCAGGTGTTAAGATAAAAAAAAAAGGGCAATTGATAAAAGAAAACTAAATAAAACAATTCATAATCGTATACTCCAGAGATAATGCCTGATAAAAGTTTTAAAATATATTTTAGGCCAGGCGTGGTGGCTCATGCCTGTAATCCTACCACTCTGGGAGGCCGAAGCGGGCTTATCATTTGAGCTCAGGAGGTGGAGACCAGCATGAGTAAGAGCGAGACCCTGTCTCTACTAAAAATAGAAAGAAATTAGCTAGACAACTAAAAATATATAGAAAAATTTAGCCGGGCATGGTGGCCCATGCCTGTAATGCCAGCAACTCGGGAAGCTGAGGCAGAAGGATCGCTTGATCCCAGGAGTTTGACATTGCTGTGAGCTAGGCTGACGCTACAGCACTCTAGCCGGGGCAACAGAGTGAGACTCTGTCTCAAAAAAAAAAAAAATATATATATATATGTACATATATATACACATATATTTTAGATTTCATTATATTATAAAAATAATGCACATGGTGAAGTTTTTATTATATATAAATTTTATATCATATATTTTATTTTAAATTTTATTGGGTTTATGTCCCAATGTCATTGAAACACATCATTATCAATAATTTCAAAAATATATAATATTCTGTTATATGTGTATTTTGCTTAAGCCAAATGCCATGGGGTCATCTATTATTCCTGTGTTTTTCCTATCCCACATTGAATTCATTGGCAAATTCTGTTGTGTAAACCTTAAAAATATATTCAGAATCAGAACATCTCAACTTTGTTTATTGCAAATAAAGTTCTACATTAAACAAGGTCACTTTCTCACTCAAAAACCAGTAGTTTCACATTGCCCAAAGAGAACAAAACAATATAAGTACATACAAATGAGTAGAAAATTATTCAAAAGTAGTGTTGAGATATTCATTATTAATTTGGTGCACATAAACCTATATTAAAAGCTTATCACAAAATATACCAAAAATTTCAAATTAATAATTACCCAATTGTAAAAGCATACAAATATAGTATTTTAGAAGGTATTAGAAATAGATATATGTTATTAGCATATTGAAAAAAACAATATAAAAGTCAAATTCAATAATAGAAATAATTATTTTAAGTCATATTGTACATAAAACTAATTTGTGATAACAGAGATTATTCTGGTGCAAAATAATAAAGGAATTGTTTACTCTTCTCATAAAAAAAATGACCAATTAAAGGACAAAGAGTCTAGGCACAGTAGTTGACACTTATAATTCTAGCACTTTGGGAGGCTGAGACAGGAAGATCACTTGAGCCCAGGAGTTTGAGAACAGCCTGACCCTGTCTCTCTACAAAAAATAAAAAAAATAAAAAGTAGCTGGGCATGGTGGTACACACCTGTAGTCTCAGCTACTCTGGAAGCTGAGGCAGGAGGATCACTTGAGCCCAGGAGTTTGAGGTTGCTGTGAGCTATGATGGTCCCATTGCACTCTACCCTGAGCAACAGGAAGAGACCCGGTCTCAGAAAAAAAATCACAAAGAGAAAATGTGGCATGATCTGTACAAACAATTATTTAAAGTGCATTTTTCATTGAAATAAAGAATAGTCCCAACCCACCCCAAAGCAAATTAAACCGTAGGCTTAGTGGAATAATATTCTAGACACTGACTTTAAATTAATGGAACATATTCTAGACATTGATATTCTAATAGAATTTCTGATTAAGCTTTTTCATTGTCAACTCTCCTCAGACTATATTTTAAGAATAAACAATAGGAAAAAAATAATTATCAGTATTGGTCTTATTTTATATATATATAGCACATAATAGTGAATAAAGAATATTAAATGAAGTGTGTTCCAAGAAAACTGATGTCAGACAGAGAAATATCCATGGGCTCAAAAAATTACAGATGATATGTCTGATAGAGTTTATAATCCAATGTAGGAAAAAATAAAATACAGAAAATACAGATAGAATCTATATTATTAGAGAACAAACAAAGATAGAATAAGCATGGTATAAAAACACATAGAAGACACAAGATACAGTTGTGAGGAAATCACCTAAAAGAAATGTGAGATGAACAAAATTATAAAACTGATCATAGACAAATATAAGGCATAAAGAGATGATGTGGGATGAGTAATTGATATTCCTGGAGTAGCAAAGAGAATGATTGAAATTGAAAAATATCATCAAACCCAAGAAGAAAACCTAAGAAGTAAGGATAGAAACTGCTGATGAAAAGGAAACATGGTATTCAAAGAGCATTGGTTTCAAATCAATTATATCACAAAAATGTTTCTAAGTAAATTTATTAACTTAAGTATATGTGTATCATCTGTAATATAAACAGCAAACATAAAGAGGAAGTCATATGTAACTTGCATGTAGTAGTAGTTAATAGTTGTGATGAAGATTCTATTTATTGGAGTTTAAGAGTGCCAAGTCACAGCTTCTCTTATTAACTTGGCCTCCATGAACAGCTTCTATATCTATCTGAATCCCTGTTTTTTAATTTTTAAATGTGTTTAGCAAAATTATCGACTTAAAGGTACCTTCTGGACAATACATTAGACTATGAGTAAAGAGCCCTAGGATTCTTGGAATAAATTAAGCATCCTCTGAGGTAATGTACTCAAACCTTCAAGAATTCTGCAAGAGCACAGCATCCATGATTGCTTGAAGCTTTCTATAAAAAGGGGAAAATAATAAAATGATGCACATTAAACAAAGTTCTCACAAAACAATATGAATATAAATCCAGTCTCAGAATTGGAGAAGGTAACAAGGGAGTAATGGTAGGGATTAAATCTATTAAAGTAGGATGAATTAGCTGTAGGGCTTGTGGTAAAAGAACAGATATAAATATTATGAAAGTTGACATTGTAATGTTAATGATACAGCTATTATTAATATTAGTTAATTGGAGGTGGGAGGACAGCTACAGTACTAAATTTCAGCTTTTTTGTAGCAGGGAGTCACTAGATAGTGTTGAATCATGCTAATCATCCCAAACTACTCCAACTGCATAATACTTTTCATAATATTTTTTCTTTAATGTGTATGGATTAATGAAATTATTATCCATTATGAAGAAATATTTACTAGAATTTCACATATATCTTTTGCTTTGTGTCTTTTTCTTCTGATAAAATTAAATACAGCATAATGTAATATTTTATTTTGAAAGAAGTACTTGGTTATATTTGGTTACATTTTATAAAATAGCAGCTTTGTATGTACTCTATATTTTCTGTTTATCTAATATCTACATTTACATATATATCCAGAGAGGGCTGGAGTATTGTTAACAATGATTCTCCAAGGGTAATAAAACTTGTGATAGGTTTTCCTTTTTTTTTTTTTAAAGTTTCTTGATTTCTTTGAATGTTTTGTAAAGAGTACACGCCATTACATGTCATATATTACAACTATGAGATCTATGCATGGTGTGCTGGATATACACAACTTACTTATACATCTTGCTCTTCATGGACATATGTTATTTCATTAAGGAACCTTTATTTTCTTCCTCTGCATGACTGCATAAAAACAACCAGAAAAATCTCAGTGATTTCCAATAACAAATGTTTATGCCATGTTTATATGTCTCCAGGTTGCCTAAAATTTAGGCAATACTGTGTTGGGCTCATGTGGATTGAGCTGAACCCAGAACTCCATTTATTTCTGTTCCCTGTGTCATTCAAGGACTAACAGAGAAGGAACAACTAATTCCTGCAGATTTTTCTTTTTATTATGAAGGCTAAGCATTTAGGTGGACTGAAAGTTACTCAATATGACTCATAAGCCTCCTCTTTTACCTAGTATACTGTCGATAGTGCTTTTATTACACTAGTAAAGTTAGTCATTTAGGCAAGTTGGAAATCAATGGGCAGAGCATAGACATACAACTTGCACGAGTGGGAAGCATTAGAGTGACATAGGAAGTAGTTATGTAATTATTTCCTAGGTAGATAAGAAAAAGTTAGAAATTATATTAATAATATACTCTCCCAATGAGCTATTTTCACATTTGTTTGTAAAAATAATGCTACTATAAACAATTTCTATAAACATTCTTATATAGATTCTTTGATTCAAGATGTGAATGTCTTTCTTCTCAATATATAAGTTGGAATTGAGTTGTTGAATAATAAATTATACAGACTTTAAGGTATAATTGATAATGTAAACAGTTTTCCAAGGATTTTGTACCAATTTATACCCACAATTAGAGTTGATAATATTTTGTTTAGTATATTTTTGCTTAGTGGTCAGAAATGAGATGGGTTTATACTTTGTTCCTTGTGAAAAACTTGTAAGAAATCCTTTGTTTTGTTTCATTAATCAAAGTGATGTTGAAAGCATTAAATAGTGGAGAAGGTCTTCTCTGGAAGAATTTGTGTAATATTTGTCATATTTCCAATCTTTTTACCTTGCCTGATTACTCCATCTGAAGCATGTGTGGATATGTATTATTGTTCTTTTGTTTTTCAGTTTTATGCCTCTTGTATACTTGGTAATTGCTAAATATTTAAATGCTATATACTGTTTATGAACAAATGTAAATTATTGGTATTTATTTTCCTCCTGAGAGGGTTTGACTTTTTATGGCTAGCAATCAGAGAATGCCTAGGCACCCTTGATTCTGTCAGAGAATTTCATGTTTCAAGGCTAAAATTCAGGCCGGGCGCTGTGGCTCACGCCTGTAATCCTAGCTCTTGGGAGGCCGAGGCGGGCGGATTGCTCAAGGTCAGGAGTTCAAAACCAGCCTGAGCAAGAGCGAGACCCCGTCTCTACTATAAATAGAAAGAAATTAATTGGCCAACTGATATATATATAAAAAATTAGCCGGGCATGGTGGCGCATGCCTGTAGTCCCAGCTACCCGGGAGGCTGAGGCAGAAGGATCACTCGAGCCCAGGAGTTTGAGGTTGCTGTGAGCTAGGCTGACGCCACGGCACTCACTCTAGCCTGGACAACAAAGCAAGACTCTGTCTCAAAAAAAAAAAATTAAAAAAAAAAAAAAAGAAAAAAAAAAAAAAGGCTAAAATTCAAACTTTGTGAAAGCTAATCATTTCTAGTTTGCCTTTTACTTACCTGCATAGCCCTTCTGTATTTTCATCTCAAAGTTTGGGTTTCCTGAAGTCCTCCTTTTTGGTGGATTTTATATGTGTGTATGTATATATGTGTGTGTGTACATATATATATATACATATATAATTTCTAATATATAAAAATTATATATATATAATTTCTAATATATAAAAATATATATCTCAATGGGACTGCGAGATTCCTGAAAACACTGCTTAGCATTTTATCATCTTAGCTGCTGCTTTTAATGTTTGCTCTTTTTTACCACATGCATACCCAGTTCAAGAATTGACAAAAACCCTCAAGGATAAGTTGCACACAAAACTTTAGGCTCATCTCTGCGGTTTCCTATTCTCCTGGCTCATGGCCTCTCAACTTCTGGGTAGGATGGCCTTCTCTAGAACTGCTGCTGTGCCCACTGCAGCCAAAGAAGATAGACACAAACTTGAGCCAAAGCTTTTTACTTGGTTTTCATGCACAATGCTGAGGATCTGCATATGATTCAAGGGGGAAAACATCAAAAGTAGGACTATCTGAACTCCTCTTCTTTTTCTCCTCCTGCTGAAAGACTGTCCATGCAAAGCTTTGCTTGACTGAGCTGTGCTCTTAGGATGCACTCAGCACTTTGTCCCAACTATCAGTTGCTAGCAACTGAAACTCTCCTAACAGGAGAGTTATTTTTATACAAAGGGATTCAGACAAATTTGAAAGTAGAAATCAGAAAATACATTGCATTTCAAATTACAAAGTTGTAAGCTTAAAAACTATAAATTTCCCTATACCTATATGTGAAAAAAGCCAACCAGAAAAAAATTATACAAATAAGCACTTCATGCAAAAAAAATATCTGATTATTAATTCTTTAGGCAGAATAAGATGTAATTTTTTTTATTCTCATTTATTTATGGTTTCTTATAGCATTATCAAATGTTTGTGTATGTATGCATATATGTATATAATATTGTGTATTATGATGTATTATTGTCTGAGAAATGTTTAATATCATTAAGATTGAATAAGAAGCAGAATAATCAATGTGAAAAATACATTCTTTATTTTATCTTATTGTTATTTTCAGCAGTTCATTTCTCTTTTCTAACATTTCATAAGTCTTTCCAGAAAATATGTTGTTTCTATTGCAAGAAAAAAGCTAATTTTTACATATAAGTTAGAAATCCTACATATTTGAAGTCATTTAATAATCAACTTTTTACAACTAATCTTCAAATCCCTGCACAAATCACATAAAATTTTTTAGCCATTTTATATATATTTTACATTTTTTAGGATTTTTTCCTGTGATGATGGAATCTCTATATTTTATATGCAAAGTAAGGTATATATTACAAATAAGTATTAATCAATAAAAATCATTAGCATTTATTGTATATTCAATATCATTTGTTAGGAAAACTTTTTTACACATTTAATAGAATTTTCTTTCTAGTCTTTCAATTTTGAAAAATTATAAATCTAGTAAGCCAATTGTGTCTTCTAAATCCTGTACTCCACTATAATGAACTAGTGTTCTTTGAAATGGGGGCTAATTCCAGGGCTGAGGCAGGAAAAGTAAGAGTAAGCCTAAAGCAAGTTGTGCCAAAATGAAATGTAGTGCTCAGAAATAGGATTTGATTTTCTTCACAGATCAACTCTATAAAAGTGATTATTCCCGTTAATGAAACTGAGGTTCAAGTGCCTTCCCTTATGACTGATTTAATCCCTGTTCTGATTTAAAATTTAGCTTTTTTCCCCATCCATTTACTCATCCATTTATTCAATGAAATTTATTGAGTATTTTTTGTGTGCCAGGAATGACATTATACTTTGAAAATATAGAAGGTTAGGCCACTCTGGAGATATTCAGAGACAATCTGTTCATTTTGGGATTTCTTACGATATATTACTGTGGTGATTTCAGTTACTAGACCAGACACAGGCCATACATAACATCAGGACACCAAAAATATAGTTTGATATTCTCTGGAGCATTATGAAGCTATAGTGTCATGGGTTTTTAATATGTAGGAGGATATTTCATTAGAGAATATATGTTGTATCAAGGAAATCTCATATGTTTGATAAGGATTTAAATAAATCACCACAAAAGCTAAAATCCAAAATAATAAAATATATTATTATTTTGATTTTAATTGAAACCCTAAAGGCATAGGAACTATTCTGTATTTTTAGAAATATAGCTCAGAAATGTCTTAGGCACTTATGGTAAATAAGCCCTTGGATTGACAGATGATTTCAAATATATTGTTCAATGGCCAATAGGCTTAATAATAATTTCTTTTATTGATGTTGAAAAGGTAAAACTTATATCTATTTAGAAATAAGAGATAAACTGGCAAAATTTAAGAATTAACATATATTCTTTACCATCTGTGGGAATACATTAGTTAAAAATTTTAAAATATTCTGGTGTTGATACAAGGCTGCATCTAGCCTCCATCAAAAACAAGTCCAATAGATAGCTATTAAAATATAATATATATTAATATATTAATTAGTATAAATCACCAAAATTTTATCTTCATTATACTTTTTAAAGTCAATAATGCCAATTAAATATTAATGAAGAATTGATTCTTAAAAATATATTAACAATTTAATTTAAAAGAAATGATTAGTGCATTCCCTGTGTGTTTTACACCTTCTGAAGAATGTTTCCTGCCTGTGACTTATGCTCCCCTGACTTAATACCTGCTTTCTCTACTCAACGGATTGGACAATGCCTCATACCTTTATATTACTAGATGAGAATCTCAGATTGTGGTTGATTGTATCAAGAATGAACACCGACCCAAGCCAAACCAATCAAATTATTTTTGCCAGAATTTCAAATTCGGAAACATAAATAATTTTGATCATTTTGATTTACTAGAATTGGAGACTTGGGAAATCTGGATTGGTGAAGTGGACATGTTTTCAACAAGAATACTAAAGAGGTAAAATTCAGTTCACAGAAAGAGAAGAATGAAATAGATTCATACAAAAAAGCAGATATGTTAGTTCATGCAAGTTTCAATAAAACCAAATCAAAGGTATTCCAGGTTCCTAAAAGTTCTCTTGTTCCAGGGGCCATTCCTGGTGGCACTTTCTAGTCTGAAGGTATTCCTGATCTTCACTCTCTCCTGAAGCTCTTTGCTAAATTTCATTCTATGCTTCAGCTCTTTGAGAATGATTTTCTGTTACATAGAACCAAGCATCTTGTCTATCTACCAGGGTCCAGTAAAGGATATGGAAACAATTGTTATCTAATAAGGAATCCTAAAAATAATGAGTATATATTAACATGGATAATAATAGATTAAAATATCTGTAAATATTTTTTCTTTGAGCATAATTATGATAATTGTTCAATGTCAATATTATACTATTACTTAATTTCAAAATCAGAATCTAAATAGTTTCAATCACATCAACCCTTATCTTACAGATAAGAACATATCCTATGCAAATTTATCCAGATAAAATCTTAATGCAGTTACAATGAAAACTTGTATTCAAATAAGTAAAATTATGAAATAGATTCCAGACATACAAACAAATTTGGCCAGTATCATAGAAATGTACTTTCATTTCTCTGTAAAATTAATAAAACAAGATGAATTAGATAACTTCCAAGATATAAAAGTAAAATAGAACATACATTTTTGAAGAGAACAATACACAATTAATACCCATGGAAAACACTGTGTTGATTAAATGAAGTGTATGATTTGTACATTTCCTTTCAATGTTTTGAATAAAGCTTCATTTCATTTATTTTTAATAAAATCATTGCTTGAATAATTTCTTCACACTTTGGCTGCTTCTCAAACCCTCCATTTTAATTAGTGTTCTATAACCATTCATACTATATCCTAATTAAGAAATCCATTAAGTCCCTATAATAGTTGCTTTAGAGATAACATTAAATTTGCTGGGGTTTTAAATAATAAATTCATGTGATGGGATTTTAATGTGCAATTTAGGAAGTTATTAATGTTCGAAAGAAGCAGTCATTGCTTCTATGTTCAATCAATACAGAGTACAAAGTTTTTGCCCTATAGTTATCAGCTTTATCATTTCTAATATTTTGTGAATACTCTTAAGCTTTCTTCACAGAAGGCAACATCTTACTTTAGTGAAACTTTTCTGCTTAAGAAGCTAAGTATTTATACCCATTTAACTCAATAAAATGTTCCTGACATAGAATAGTCAAGTCCTACCTCTTTGTTAAGTGTGACTATGACTTTTACTTTTTTATCAATTCCTTAACCCTAAAATGAAAAAATTGCAGAGCCAATAGTTTGCCTTTATAAAGAGATACTATTGAAAAAAAAAAAAAAAAGCTGGGGAAATCTGTGAATAGTAAACTACCTTGACAATCTAGGAAGCTAAATATAAGTCCCGGGACTCCCACAGTTGCCTGTGATATATTTTCCATCCTTGTCACAAACTCCCTTTTGACATCTGCTGCTTTATCTATAAAATAAAGAGCCCCTAGTAGACTGAGCCAGCTTTCATCCATAAGCATCTATTTTAAATCATCTAGGTGGCTAGATTTTTTAAATGCTGTTATAAAAGGCACATATAATCGGTTTAACCATGTTCTGAATTACTTTGTTTTGTAAATCATCACTAAATTTTTCCTTTTTTAACATAATTGAAAAAATATATTTTTATTAAGTTGATTATATCCTAAGTTTTTATGCAAATGGGACATTAGGAAGGGTAATTTACTATCAATATAATAAAATATCTAAGTTAGTTTTATAATTAGTTGATTGTGTTTACCATTTTGCCACTTAAAAGAGAATTGAAACTAGGCTGAAGGAATAGGGAAGGAAACATATAGATGTTATCCTAAGACAAGATACTCAGCAGATAATTTCTGTTCAAGAAAAAGAATTGCCAGAAACAAAGAGCAAGAAGGTCCTTTCAACTAGAGTAAACAAGTGAGATAGCAAGGGAAGAAGACCACTTCTGCCATCCAAGGGTCAAGATAGAGTTTGGAAGTCAGTGTGAATGTGATGAGACCCTAAGACAAGGTTTGTGCAGAAAGCATTTGTGATGATAATAATAACTATCATTACCATTATTATTCTTTTCACTTTTTATTTATAACATGTGACATACTGAAAAATTACTAAGATAATTCAGAATGTTCCGAATATATTCTTCATCTAGCTTCCCCTAATAACATCTTACCATTAATAACCATGTTATTAATATATTGAACAAAGTCTAAAGAATAAACACTGCTACAAAACTATTAAATGATTTTTCAAGATTCACCAGTTGTTCTACTTGTCTCCTTTTCTGCTCCAGTATCCAATTCAGGATACTATGTCACCATGTTTCCAAGTCTTCTAATATTTGAGAGTTTCTTATTCTTTCCTTGATGTTCATGACTGTTCAGATGTCTTGTAAAATGTTCCTGAGTTTGAGTTTGTTGGAAGTTTTCTCCTGATTAGACTAGAGTTATGGATTTGGGGGGAAATATCAGCAAAATATCCCCCATTTTTCCATATATTAGTTGTTAGAAGCAGGATACTAAGTCCAGGCCATGGTAAAAGGAAATAAAATTCAGTTCCACCTCCCGAAGGAAAGAGTACCAAAAAATGTCTGAATATTTTAAAATCATCATAGTATTTACTAATTACTTTGGGGGACATAGTTTGAGGCTATGGAAATACCCTGTTTTACCTTACAGTTTACCCCACTAATATTAGAATTCACCTGTGATATTGCCTATAGGAATTACTACTGTAATATTTTAATGGTGATTTTCTATTTCCTCATTTCTTCTAAATTTATTATTTGGGGTTATTGTGTAAGGAAGATTTGTCCCTTCTGTATTTCTTTAACGAATAAATCATTTATTATGTAATAAATAATTTATATCGGTATGTTTTCATAGATGTGTATTTTATTACTCAGGTTATACTATTGTTATTTACATCATTGCTTAAATTGTTCCAGATGTAGCTCTATGGAGCTTTCAGATTGGCTTCTGTGTCCCTTTCATATGGCCTCATTCTTTTACTTTGTGAGTAATGTTTTATTTTTTATCACTACAATATGCCACAGACTCATCTTATATTTTTGAAGCTGCATCCCCAGAATTAGCCTTTCTAACCTGGTCCTCATTATCAATAATTTTTTTATTTGTTAAATTCCAGTATTCATATAGAGTGGTTTCAGGATTGTTACTCCCTAACCTTGTAAAAAAACAAATTAACCAATTAAAGTATAGCCTTTATATACCATTATTTTGTCTTTAATCTTACAATAGTCAGTCAAAATACTCCTTTGCAATGTTACTTAAGTAAACTCCTCTTTCCCCATCCCCTTTTGGGGAAATTATGCCACATATTAGTAATATAGTTAGATTTATTTTTCACAATTTGCATTTTCTCCTGGGATCCTCCTATATCCAGTTTCATTTTGTAAAGTTTACATATAGTAAAGTTCATTCTTTTTTATATACAGTGCTATGGATTTTAACAAATGCACAGAAATCATTTATTATTTTCTATATCATTGTAGCCCTCCTCCAGAGAATTGATTGGAATAAGAGAGAAGAGTTGTGGGCAATATTGATAGCAATGAGAAAAGCTATAAAGTATTGCATTTTGTGGAAGAAATGTTGGTGATATCAACAATAAGATGGATTATTTCTAGATTTTCAATATGATTCATAGGCTATTTTCTTCCAGTTACAATGTCATTATTTTAATAAGGTATTTTTTTAATTTAACATAAAACAAAGATTTAATTTTTTGTTTGAATATAAATAATCTTAAGAATAATATGTTAGATATAACCTCACGTTACCTTAGCTTATGATATGTGGAAAGGTTTACGATGTATAGTTAATATGTCTAGCTGATCAGTTGGGTGAGGGATGTAAGATAAAAAAACAATTTAAGAATAACTCTGAGGGTTTTATCTTGAGTTAATTATAATACCATTTGAAAGAGCCAATGAGTACCTTTACATATTTAGTGAACACATTTTGTTTCCTAAAACAGAACAAAAAAGATTGAAATAGAACAAATGAATAATACCAAATTTAATGTTCCTGTTTAATGGCTTGTTCTTCTAAATAGATATAAAAGTATAATTAATTTTGTACTTATTTGTTATTTTTTATTACACATAATAAATGTGAAGCCACCAGATATGAGTGGAATATCAGAGGACTATTTCTAAACTAAGCATATACCATTCCCAGGTCTTTAGTATGCCTATTTTTCTATTCACATTTCGTCTGTAACTATTTAACTTGCATAACTGACAACAAACTTCAAGATGAGAAATAAAATGTCATATTGCCACCTGCCTTGTTCTGTTAATTATCCACTTTGTAATCAATTTAATTTCTATTAATGTTCACTTTTGATTATATCATAAAAATTTGCAAAGGTTTTCTTCTTTCAGTCCTTTCTTGAAATAGCTACTTTTAATCTAATCAGAAGAAAAACCTATGCCTTAAAAAAAAATCTTAAATATATTTTAGAATCTATTAACAATCTTTGATTCTACCAAACTTTTGAATTGTTTAACCTGCTTGATTTTCCATTTTAAAAATTGGCACTTTTATTTTAACACAATTAACTTTATCAGCCAATAAAGGATAAGCAGGAGAAAGAAAGAATTTAAAGTATAAATAACTATATACTTTTTATTACATTTTTGACCTCTTAAAAATGATTTGACATCAAGATTTTAAATTGATAGCTAAAGATTACCACTCTGTTTACAAAACTAAAGTTAATACATAAAGATTTTTGAAATGAAAATCATGTGAAAATTTACATTGATGGTAAAGATATAATATGGGTCAATGTGGAGATAACATGTCATCATGATGATTTGTGAGGAAATGAGCTTAAATTGGACAGAACAATAAATTGTTCCAAGCAGAAGAATCATCCCATAATAAGTGTAATGGAGAATATAGGAAAAGATAGAAAGTAAAGAGAATTACTTTTGATATTTTTCATATTCTATGCTATAAATAATGACATTGGAAATGTCTGATCTGTTTTCAAGGCAAAAAATTCTTCCTCATACTTACATAAAATACGGAGATATATTCCTGACAAATAAGTAGTCTCTTTTGCAAGTAATCCAGTTAAAATGCAGCACCTATAATGAAAAGGCTAAAGGTAAGATAAAGCTCTGTCTAGCATATTACTTTTAAGATTATTTATATTAAAACTAGAAAATTATTTGGTATATGTATACAATGGAATATTACTCAATTATAAGAAACAACAGTGATCTAGCACCGCTTATATTTTCCTGGATTGAGCTTGAGCCCATTATGTGAAGTGAGGTGACACAAGATTGGAGGAATGGGCTCCACAGGTACTCGCCATCAAATTGGTACTGACTGATAAACACTATGGTGCTCAAATGGTGGTGGTGTTCTCCAGGGATTAGGGGTTTTGGGGGTAGACTCACAACTGAGGGGTGCGGTCAGCATTGTGGAGGGGAGGGGCATACATACCTCTAACCCCTGCTAGGGAGAGGCAAAGATATAAAATGTAATCAAAATGTTTGTATTCTCATATTTTCCTAAAAAAATAAATAAATAATAAAATATCTAAATTAAAAAGAGCTTATATGCAATTGGGCAAGTTCCCACATAATATAATTTGCCAAGCTTAATTAAGAATAAATAAGGCCGGGCGCTGTGGCTCACGCCTGTAATCCTAGCTCTTGGGAGGCCGAGGCGGGCGGATTGCTCAAGGTCAGGAGTTCAAAACCAGCCTGAGCAAGACCCCGTCTCTACTATAAATAGAAAGAAATTAATTGGCCAACTGATATATATATAAAAAATTAGCCGGGCATGGTGGCGCATGTCTGTAGTCCCAGCTACCCGGGAGGCTGAGGCAGAAGGATCACTCGAGCCCAGGAGTTTGAGGTTGCTGTGAGCTAGGCTGACGCCACGGCACTCACTCTAGCCCGGGCAACAAAGTGAGACTCTGTCTCAAAAAAAAAAAAAAAAAAAAAAAAAAAAAAAAAGAATAAATAAAAAATACTAATAAACCTATGGGGGGGAACTAGAAAATTGAACCTATGTTTTATATTAATTTTTTAAATTTCTCATAAAATTAAGACATTGTAATTGAAGAAAATGTAATCATATTAAAAATTGGGAAATAACTTAGAATAATTCTCAAATAAATTATTATATTATGAAAAAATGCATACAAGAAAACTCCATGAGGGTGGGAAAATCATCTTTTCTTTGTTTTACCATTTTATTAAGCATATTCTTTTTTATATATATAAGAGACTGGATCTCGCTTTGTTGTACTGGCTGAGTGCAGTGGTGTTATCATAGCTCACTACAATCTTGAATACCTGGGTTCAAGTGATCTTCCTGAGTCAGCTTCCCAAGTAGCTGGGACTACTGGTGCACACTACCACACTCAGCTATTTTTTTTTTTTTAACATAGAAACCGAATCTCACTGTGTTGCCCTGGCTGGTCTCCAATTCCTGGCTTCAAGCGATTTTCCCGCCTAAACCTCCCAAAGTGGAGATTGAAGCATATTAATTATAAGCATATTTTTTTAGAAATAAGTAATTCATAATACATTTAATATCATGGCAGTATGATTTTGTATTTTGAATACATTTTTAATTAACTAGAATTTTCTAACTATTTTTCTATATAATTTGAAAACAAAATGAGTTCAGAAGTATGTAGTGTTTTTTAATCTTAAAATTTGCATCATTATTGTTGCTTATATTTTACAGTTACATCATTCAATCTTAAACATTTGAAATGTACTTGCAATCTATGCCATGTAAGCTAGCTTTTAATTTTGTAGTCAACTAACTTGCATTCATTGACCATATTGCATGATTGTGCCAGCATTCTTCACATTTTTTGACATATCAAATTCTCAACAAAAAATCCTATGATATAGGTATCATATTTAAGAATTGACATATTTAAAGTTTACATTTAGTAAACTTTAGTTTTTATACTTATGATTAGTATATACTGATTTAGTATTTATACTTAAAGATGAGGCATACATTGAATAAATTATCAAACCGGAACAACAACAATACAAAACATATATGAGATGTAGTACTTTTCAGCTGAATCACTATTGCCTCCCTATGGAAACCAATTTGTATATCTGGAAGGATTTAGAGCAAAACAGAGAGCATTAGGTTTTTCAGACCAAGAATGGCTAGTGTCTGGGTAACCCTCTGGAGAGCACCAGACTGCCAGTATGTGAGGGGGACCCGCTGAAAACCAGTGTGCCATGTTATTCTTGGCATTATAGATATATTAAAAATCATGACAAGGGAAGTAGCAAAACAACCAAGACTTTCTAAAGCTGATTTGGATTTGAAGTTGAGGAAGTGAAGTGGAGCATACTCCCCAGATTTCGACTTCATAGCTGTGCTGTCTCATCTATTAGTACTGAAACTAGTTTTTAATTGAAGCCAATTTGATATTTCCAAACCCTGAAACCTGTTCTACAACACACTCTTTTCTGAATATTATGCAAGAATAAGAAAAAAATTGGTTCCTGTTTTCAAATAGCTTAAAGTATTGCAAGGCAGATACATGTAAGAATAAGAAAGCACTAGGATAATAGGAACAAAGTATAATTCAAAATGCAATAGAGGGTTCAGAGGGAGGAATGCCCACTTCACCTGAGGAGATCCAAGAAAGTTGTACAAAGCAGGTTAAACATGTTCTGAATCTTGAACGATGAGGAGAAAGCTTACAAACGAATATAATGGAGGAGAACGATTAAGATAAAAGCTCTCTTTGTGGGGCAAACACAGGAATAAATCAGCATCAGTTATTTTCAGAGGGAATAAGACTTCAAACATTACGGGATGGAATATGGCCATAGAAGTTTGGATATTACTCCATGGCAATTTATGAAAAATATTAAATAGTGAAATAATAAAATCAGGTTTGTGTTTAACTATGGCATTTAATAAATTCACTTTTTGCAACTGATATTTGTTGACTGACAATTAATATTCAAAACACTATAAACCTACATTTTCAAGTAAAGAGAAAAGCAGAAAAAATATGCTAAATACTGATATAACAGTCATAAACCTTTTGGGGACCTTTGTGATTCAATTCCTATTTAACATCTGCACAAATCTGCTAGTTAAACAAGTTTTATTAAAGCTTTTGATATTGCAAGAAATGTATTATCATTTTCAGCCAGTGCTAGGTCATATTTGCCACTAGAATAGATTTATTGCTTCCAAATAAGAAAAGAGAAACATGTTTATTTGTTTTTCATCTTTGTCTAATTTTATTTCTCTGCCTCTGGAGCTCTGCCCTAGATTCAAAATATTTTTAAATTATTTCCTTCCTAATGGCTTATCCTTCTCTTATACATGAAAGAGACATACATTTTCTAGTATAAGATATAGTGTAAAATGCAAATATTTAACATCACTTTACTTATTTATTCTGCATTATGTAAACACTAGACTCACTGCTCCATGTTTTGAGTATTACAATGAGCAGGAGAGACAAAATACCTGCCAAGGTGGAATTATACTTTTGTGTAGGAAACATGAAAAAAAACGACCCAATAAATAAATGCAGAGCATTTAAGTGCTACAAGAGAAATTCTGTGACTCTGTGATACAAAATAATAAAAAGGATGGCCTCTTGAAAGGGATGATGTTTCAGCTGAGACCTGCAGTTTGCTAAGGGCCAGCAATGCCAGGTGGCAGTGGAAAAATGCTTGGCAGACAGTGAATAACAAATGCAAAGCCTTTGAAGAATGTGGCATGTTTGTTCTAGGAATTGCCAAAGGTCATTGTGATTACAAAACAGTGACTGAGTTCTAAGCAATGAAGTCACAAAACTGAGTTATAATGATTTATAATGAGTATAATGATTTATAGGTCATGGTAAAAGTGTGTTAGTCAGGGTTCTCCAGAGAAAGAGTCAAAAGGATACCTATAGGCATATAAGAGGAGACTTATTATAGGAATTGACACAGGAGATTATGGAAGCCAAGAAGTTCTACAATCACAATTGGCCATCTGCAAGCTGAAGAACCAGGAAAGCCAGTGGTATAATTCAGATGGAGCCCAAAGGCCTGAGAAAAGATGCATATTTCAGCTCAGAGTGGATTTGTGTTTCCTCCACTTTTGTCCAACTGGGACCCTCAATGTATTGGATGGTGCCCACTAATGTTGGTGAGAAGATTATTCTTTACTCAGCCCACCAATTCAAATGCTAATCTCTTCCAGAAACACCCTCACAGACACCCGCAGAAGCAATGTTTTAGCAGCTATGTGAGTATACCGTAGCTTAGTCAAGTTAACAGACAAAATTCACCATTATAAAGGTTTCAATTGCTTTCTGAGTATAAAGAGAAACCATGGATTTTAAGCTGAAAAATAGACTAATTTCATTTTTCTATAAGATTTCTTTATCTGCTCAGTGGAGAGGATGGAGAAAGCAAGCGGGAAAGCCGGCTAGGAAGCCAATGGATTCACCCCTACACGAGATGATTGTGACTTTGCTAAAATTGTGGCGATTGAAATGTGGGCGTTCGCCAGAAGTATAATGTGGAGGTGACGTGAATAAGATTTAAAGATTGATAGGATATGAGTGTGTATGGATTTAAGGATGATTTTTAGGTCTAATTATATTGCTTTTGTGAACAGAATTTTCTTTTTCTAAATTATATAATTAATATTATGAAAGTTATGCAGTTTCTCTTTTTTCTTGGAAGGACAACAGCAGCAGCATAAGGAGAGGATTTCACATCCACTTTAGTGGGATTATTACCACATATCTTATTATTTATGAGAAATATAATGCCTTCTGGGTTTTAATAATACTTTCAAATCTAATAGTAGTACTTCCATATAAGATTAAAACCACAAGTACAGGATATTTAAGCAAATATCAGTATTGGATTCAATGGCTTATCGCCAAACCAAGGAAAGCTTTCCTTAAACATTATATTGTTAACTGGAAAAATTAAATGAAACAATAAAAAATAAAAACAAAATACAGTTTTAGTCATTTATTTCAATAACAAGAAAAATACTAATAACTTAATTACTGTATTCAAAGATTTTCAGGTTAATATCACAATTTGGTTCCTCAAGGGAGCTTCAGTCCACTTTAAATACTTCTGCATTTGAGATATCTTTTGAGATTACATTTAATGTAAATTATATTAAATAAAATATCTCCAGCATCCTTCTGGTATATTGTTTGGAATCCTTTCATTGACCATGTCTTATTTTTACTATTTTGTTACAGATGACAAGGGTACTTATTATACTCACCAGATCCTGTATCAAATGAACACTCTTTTTTTTCATTCAATTTTTATTATTTTCAAAATTAATAGCCAAAGGAATAAAAAGAACACAAATAGGAAGCATAGAGAAAAAGAGATTCTCTATACTGAAAAATTTTAGTGTTGTGAAAATTCTCTGGTGGAACTGAATCTCTGACTCCTCTTCAGTGATGAAATTGGAGAGTCTTGCAAGTTGAGTTATAGCATTTGATTAAAATTTTACTTCCACAAAAAGAAAGGTGCAATGCTATTTTACATATCAACAATTTAAAAGCATCTATATTAATCACCTCCATTCTTTTCAAATTCCCCTAAAATTTTTAACACTAATTTAAAATTGTGACGACCATGGCTATAGGAATTTCAATTCAACTATTTCACTATAATTACAACTCTAAGAAATATTTTTCAGAATATCAGCTCTTAGCTCTGTAATTGAACTAATGAATGTAGTTGATAGGCCATGTTCTCTATTTATAATAACTGGGAAAATTAAAGAAACATCAAAATATCTGCTTAGGTGATAAAAAGATTAATAAGTCAATGGACAAAAAGTCACTTTTTAAATATTTTAAAGCAAGCTGCCTTTGCCAATCTTTGTAAATATCATCAGTACAATTGAAACAATTTCATCAAGAAACATATTCTTAATTTCTAGAAAATATAAACTCATTAACTGACCTAATGGGAACTATGCAAGACATTTCACAACTTAAACAATAAAGCTATGCATAGAAAACTACAAAATGACAATTGAAATAGAATATCTAATAATTGGATTAAAGCATGTTGTTGTCAATGGTTTTTACACAATCAAAACTGGTGTCAAAAGTATTTGAAACTTAATACAGTTCCTTTACTTTGTAAAGAAAAAATAATTACTTCTCAAATTATTAGCTTTTGTATGACTGTGATATACAGAAAAAATTCACCGGAAAATAAATGGAAGATTTGGGGAAAATATAAAAGAATAATTTATTTGTGGAAAAAAAGTACTAGAGCTATTTAACATGAAGAAGATTTGAGAGAATATAACTAGATGTCTGATACTTATCACTTGGTAATATTTATTATTATATAATTACCATTATATTTACATATGGATTTTTTAATACAAATGGGTCATAACTTATATCATTATTTCTCTTAAGGAATACATAATATTTGAAATCTGATGTGATAGACTGAATAATGTCTCCTTTACCCTCAGGATGTCTATATTCTACTTTCCAGAACTTTATATGACAAAGGAACTTTGCAGATGTGATTAAGGTTAAGCATCTTGAGATGGGAAGAAGAGCCAGATTATCCAGGTGGGCTCAGTGTAATCACAAGTGTCCTCATTAGGAGGCAGTAGAGTTGGAGATGGAGAGAGAAAACAATATAATGATGGAAGGAACAAGGGAGAAAAGTCATCTGATTAGCACAAGTGAGGAATGAGCTCAGCCTCCAGAAGTTGGCAAAATAAAAAAATAGATCATTCCCTAGAGGTGCCAGAATGAACTACCTCTGCTAATATTTCTAAACTATCAGACTGATTTTAGATTCATGACCTCTAGAATGGCAAAATAGCAAATTCATATTTTTAAGCCACTACAATTGTGTTAATTTTCATAGCAGCAATAGCCAGCTAATACAGATTTGGCATCAGAAGTAGGGTTTTGATGTTTCAAATACGTAAAATGTAGAAGTAGCTTTGGAATCGGGTAATGAGTAAAGACTGGGAGAATTTTGAGAAGCATTGCAGGAGAAGCCTGGTATGCATTTACCAGACTGTTAGCAGAAGTGTGGATGTTAAAGACTGCAAGTAAGAGTTCAGAAGTGAGTAACATGGGAACAAAAACTTGTGTTATTTTAGAGAAAAACTTAATAATCAAAAACTGTGTGTTGGTAGAAATATGGACATTGAAAGTGCTGTTATTGAGAACCCAAATGGAAGTGAGGAGTGTGGGTTATATTTTCATAGACAATAATCAACATATCATAAATAGACTGTTGATAGAATTTTGATGGTAAAATTACAGTTGATGAGGACTGGGAAGGAAATAAAGAACATGTTATTGGAAATGTAAGGAAAGTGGATTGTTGTTATATAATGGCAGAAAGCCCTGCTGATTTGTAACTTACAGTTGTGTGGAAAGCAAAACTTGTAATTGATTTGCGTATTTAGCTGAAATTTCCTAGCAAAGTGCTAAATGCAAGACCCAATTTTTTTTATTGTTTATAAGTTAAATATAGGTAGAAAGAGATAAATTGAGGAAAGGATTGTTAGGAAGAAAAAAAGTATCCAGATTTTTATTTTGGAAAGCTTCAGGCTATCCATATTGCCAAAGAATTAAAATTAAAGGATTCACTGTCAGGAAAGAGGGTTTTGTAGAGAAAGTCAAGGGTATGCCTGGGCAACCTTTTTCTTGTGTCTCAAAAGGAACAAAAAGTCACATTATTCAGTCACATAGAAGACTCTTTGAAGAGATTAGATATGTAACTTATGGGTCCATTCAGTCATCTCAGCAGAAAAAAAAATAGAGATGGGGTTATCTAGGAGAGACCTATGCAGAAGCCTATTGTCTAGTGGCATGAATATGAATTCCCTAGGCACCCATAGACTCACAAGGTCACTTCCAAATGTAATACTAGAGATTCTATGTAGAGATTCTATGAGCTTGGACGAAAAGGGACAGAGAGGGGACAAATGATAGAAGGCTGTCAAACTCCCAAAATTCTACTGGCAGGAAATAGACTACTAAAACTACACAGCTGCAAACATGTGCTTCTTTTCATGCAAAAGTAATGATGAATCATAGTGTGAAGCCTACAGCCCAGAATGCAGAGTAGAGGAACCACAAGGGTGGAGCCAAAGGTCACAGATGACTTTTTCCAGTCCTTAAACCCTAATATGCACAATTCAATTTTGATTTTGCTTGGAACTGGTGACTTAAACATTCTTCCTTTCATTTTCTTCATTTTGAAACAAAAGTATATAAATGGTACTCTAAAAAAAATTTTCTGGGAACATTCTGGTATCCTAAGCACATCACAACATGCTACTGTTTTTCTAATTCCCCAGGTTTACAACTGGTAAGGAATTTTGACCAGCATGGATCACACTCAGAATCTCACTCATACCTGATTTAGATGATGAGATGGGAACTATTTATCTGGTGGGATTTATATGAGATTTTGTAACTGAGTTGATAGTGAATGTATTTTGCATACAAGATGAATGTGAGTATTTGAGGGCCAAAGATACACTGTAGTAGAATGAACTTGTGAATATGTTACTTTACATGGCAAAAGGGACTTGCAGATATGATTAAATTAAGGGTATTTATATGAAAAGATTATCCTTGATTATATGGATGGGCTCAATATTACAGGAGCCGTAATAAATTTACGTATGTGACAACTTTTACTCACAGAGCCAATCATGGTCATTGACAATTATTTACTAAGCATGCACAGCATCAGAAACTTTATTAAAAATTTATATTACTGGATTTTAATTATTAACATCTTATTTAAATTGTACTTGAAAATGGATGTCATCACCCTCATATATAAAGAGGAAGACAGGAATCCAAAGTCCACATGGGTTTTTACTAGAGATCAAGTTTAGGGAGGTTGTTATATTTATGTCAATGGATGAGATCTCACTATGGTAAAAGGAAAACTAGAAAACAAAATGAACAAAGTCCAAAGATAGACCTTAGAGAATATGAATATTAATTTTAAAAAGGAGAATATGGATAAATCAATGCAAGTAACTGAGTTATTAGAGCAGTTATTAGAAGGGAAAAATAATATTTTTTTAAAAATTCAAGGAAGGAGAAAAATTTAAAGAAGTGGCCATGTGAAGCAACAAAGATCCAAATAATAATTATTTGAATTTGACAAACAGAAATTACTAGTCAAAGAGTGGACAAATCGGCCCAACCCTAAAGGATGAGGGCTTACAGTCAGATCAAATAGGGCAGGCAGGGAGACAAGCAGGGAAGAGGTAAGATCGGAAAAAGCAGAGCTGGATTCAATTCAATAAATGTTCACTGCACCAATGACCAAGTGACAGGAAAAATAAAGAAATTGTTAGTCATATTTTTCAAAAGAAAATTATTATAGACACCAAACTACAATAGTGAAAAAGGATTTAGATTAGTTTTTAAGGAAAAACCTCAGACACTATCTACTTGTACCATCTAATAAGTTATAAATTTTTTGAAGTACCCGTATATAATAAAGTCTAGAGGAAAAATATAATCTTAAAACATTGTCTAAAACAAACATAAAAAGTGTAATGGCCTCTTTTGCCCCTGATTTGCTCTTTTGTGATGTTTATTTTCTGACTGATACATCATCAACTGTTGATCCATTTTTAGGAAAGGGAAGGAAGAAGGACAGGCTAACATTATAATTATGTTTCATAGCTTTTGCATAAAATATCTTGAGTCACACGGATAATTTATTTAACAAAATTTATTGAGCTGCTACTAAGCAACAAGAACAGGTAAAAGAAAGTATTAAATTCCATTCATTTAAGGAGATTAATATTAATTATATAGATGCATGAAATAAATATAAAATTATTAATGTGATAAATAAGTTTCAGAGAAGTAAAGATCCAAGTTACTGAGACTGTTTGATATCTTCCTTTTCCATTTTCCAGTCCTTGGTTTCATAATAGCATAGCTGCAAAAGCCAACCAACAGGGAAAATTAAATTATTTTTCCTTTTTTTTCTTTTCTTTTTATTTCAGCATATTATGGGGGTACAAATGTTAAGGTTAGGTATATTACCCATGTTTCCCTCCCACCTAGAGTCAGAGCTTCAAGCATGACCATCCCCCAAACATTGCACATCTCACTCATTATGTTTGTACATCCCCATCGCCTCCTCCCCCCTCCCAAATGCATCTAATTTATAGATAGGGTCATTTGTCATTCCAGAAGAGTATTATTTTCATTAAAATGTATTTCAAATATTTTGTCAAGCATAAATCTTTGATTTGCATTTACCTTCTCATTTACTATTTATTTATTTTTTTATTTTTTTTACTGAGACAAGGTCCTGCTCTATTGCCCAGGCTGGAGTGCAGTGGTGAGATTACAGTTCATAGCAACCTCAAAATCCTGGGTTCAACTGATCCTTCTACCTCAGCCTCCTGGGCACCTGGCACTACAGGTGTGCTTCATCACATCCAGCTAGTTTTTTTCATTTGTTTTTATAGAAATGGGTTCTTTCTATGTTGCCCAGGCTGGTCTTGAACTCTTGGCTTCAAGGAATCCTCCTACCTTGGTCTCCCAGAGTACTGGGATTACAGGTATGAACCACTACACATGGCCTGATTTATTTTAATATAAATTTAATATTTTATTATACAATTATTTTATTTACTTCCTGAGTAAATAAAATAATTGAGGAATTTTCTTGGAGGAAACACATATTAACATTTATAATAAAATGTAATAGGAAATAAATCCAACATATATAAATTTAAAGTATAAACTTGTAGAGCACTCAAAACATAGTTTTGATTTTTAAATTTCAGAATGCACTTTCATGAAAGTCTCACAAACTCTGTATTGTTATTTAAAGTAGTATAAATTTTTCTACTGTTACAAAACCATAATACCTGTTATACTTAAAACTGATTAGCGCTTGCCAAGAACTGTTTGTTTTATTAATTGATTTATTAAAGTAATAAGGCAAAGTTCTCTTCTTAAAAAATTATATTAGACTTCAAACCCAGATATTCTGAAATATACTTACCATTCCTTTCTTGAGAATTACAGTTCTTAATATTAAGCAGTAAAATAATCCCTTAAAATCTGAATTTAAGCATATCAGGTAATCTCATTTCTTTGTTGAATATTCTTTAAAAAAGGCAGAGACAGTGGATATGATGCTTTTTTGTCACTCAAGAGGGCAAGACATTTTAAATGATGACATTTTAATGACATAGTATAATAATCTAATGTCATCTCTCTTTAAGCAAATGTAGCTATCTTCTATAGAAATTGTTAATGTTTTAGCTACTACTAATTTTACACTGTCATTAAAATAATTAGGAATGTTTTCTTCTCAGTGAAGCATGTGAACCCTTTTAAAGTTAATTTCTAAGCTAAACACATAAAAGTAATTTAAAATTATCCCCACTAGTTTATAGATGAATCAGGAAAACTTCTCATTCATATCCAGTCATTTACAAATACGAAATAGTGTGCCAGGCATGATGCTACATCGTGGAGATGACAGATTAGGCAAGATTCGTTGCTCAAAGAGCTCATGATCTAAAAGAATGGAAATAAGAATAAAATATATTGATATTCCAAGTGCTACCACAGGGATAAACAATGCATAACCACAGGTATCTTTTGGGGAATCAACTAACGGCACAAAGAACCACTAACAACCAGGTAAAGGTAATTGGGATTTGAGAATAATTTAAAATTATGAACATGTGGAAGGTATGCAAGATGATTCCTCCCATGGTGTTTCATATCATATTCAGGGTAAACTTCTTATCTTGCACTCTACTAGTTATACTTTATCTCAAAATTTAATGTATGGAAGCTAGGGACTCTTTTTCATTCTAGCAGATCTTGAATTGTTGCATTCAGAATAATTAAATGAATTTTAAAAAGTAATGTTCTCCAGGTTCATCCATGTTGCTCCAAATGACAGAATATCTTTTTATAAGGATGAATTGTATTCAATTGTATAGATAGATAGATAGATAGATAGATAGATAGATAGATAGATAGATAGATAGACCGACCACATTTTCTTTATCCATTCATCCTTTGATGAACACTTAGGTTGATTTCATATCTTGGCTATTGTGAATAACTCTGCAGTAAACCCAGCAGATATCTCTTTAACATACCAATTTCAAATCTTTTGGATATATATCCAAAGGTGGGATTGCAGGTTTTAAAAAAAAAGGAATTAAATCCTGTCATTTGCAACAACATGGATAAACGTGAAGGACATCATGTTAAGTGAAATAAGTCAGGCACAGAAAGACAAATATTGTTTGAAATAACTTATATGTAGAACCTAAAAAAGTCAAACTCTTAAAAGTGGAGAGTAGAATGGTGATCACCAGATTGGAAGGAGGGAGAGGATGGAGAATGAAGAGATAATCAAAAGTCACAAAGTTTCAGTTAGATAGGAGGAATAAGTTTTGAATATCTGTTGCACAGCATAACTGTTGTTAATAATAATATAATGTTTATTATAATAATAATAGTTAATAATAATGTAACATTTCAAATTGCCAAGAAAGTAGATTTTAAATGTCTGAACTATAAAAAAGAAAGTGAGATAATCGACATGCTAATTATCTTAATTTAATCATTCTGTATATGTGTATGCCAAACCATCACATTGTACCTCAGAAATATATACAATTATTATTTACTTGAAAAGAAAACAATAAAAAACTAATTTTTCAGATATTCTGATTTTTTAAATTGGTCTTTCAAGGTGGGAATTGATTGAGATTGGACAAAAATTCATGATGTAATAGGTTAGGATTGGTGGACACAGAGTGGCAACAGGTTTTTTGTAGTTGTTGTTGTTGTTTTTAAGACAGAGTCTTGCTCTGATTCTCCAGCTAGAATCTGAAAAGTGAGCTGTTTGAGAAGAAGAGATGTTACCCAGATGTGCAAACTGTTTCTCAAATAGATGGCTTTGCAAAAATTTCCTGAATCAATGAGCAAAATTATTTATTGATTTATGGTTTTATCATCCTGGGCATGAATTTCTTGGAACTAAAAATTAAATTATGTTGACATAAGTGACCTCAGTTCTCAATCTTCATTGTTAAGCTATATCAAGTCAGGTGGCCTCAGTTCTTAACACCTGAATGTGTTATATTTTTAGGTCAGAATTTTATTAATAATTACTGCACATATAATTATTTCATTAATGTATTGTGTTCTCATAACAATTTTTCTTAGCAATATGGCATATTGACTACACATATTTTATTACAACATTACAATTTATTACACTTTACCAAATTGCTTGACATGTTAATTCACCAGGAGTTTATGAGTTATATTTCTTCACATCTTCAATACATCCCAGAGTTTGATGCTGTGTTTGTATGATTGCAAGAATTTTTTATATTAATTGGCCTTTTGTGGTTTCTCTGGAAATTTATTATTGATAGTATTTCCATGGTTTTAGTGTTATCCCCCATTGGAGGTTTTTTTTTTAATTAATTATTCTTGTCACTGAGACTTTAAACTCTTCCTAATCTGTTGCTTGCCTTTTTATACTTAAATAATATTTAGTTTTACATACATTAACCTTTTATACAATAAAATTTGTCCATCTTTGGTTACTCATGGTGGGACTTTTTGCCTTTTAAAAAATCCTTTCCTACCTCAATATTATTTATTTATTCACTTTAATTTTCTTCTTAAAATATTATTTACCATATTTATGTTTCTTAGTTACTTTTCTTTTTAAAAGTTAAGGATGTATTTTCAACATTCATTTAATAAATGCACCTAAGTTTATCTATTTCTCTTCAAATATTGTTTACTTCCATTACACTAACTTTGATATAAGTACTTTGATATGCAGTTTGGTTTAAATATTTCAAAATTGCTTGTGTAAAATATGCCAGGCATAGAAAGACAAATACCATGCATTCTCACTCATACACAGAAGCTAATAGCTAGTAAAATTGATTGCATAAAAGTAGCTAGTATTAATAGTTATTATTTTTGTCTTGTCAATTAGGAGTTAATCTGATTTTTCAATGTTTTGTCAATGTATATGCTCAGTCTCATTTATTTTATCCATCCTTCTAAGTATAGCTTTCTTTTCCTATATTCTTTTAATACGTATTTCTACAAGATATATGAAAGGTAATTTTCTCAATTTGTTCATTTCTTTTGTATTCAGAAAATATATCTATTTCACCCTCATTCTTAAATGATTATTTGTTTCAGTATAGAAATTCCTCCAGCAGTGTAACTGTTGGAGGAGCTGAAATATTCAGATCATTGATGTATGACTCTGTCTTTATTGTTGATATTAAGCAATACACATAGAAACAAACTTCTCAGTCTTAGTGTTTCAGATTATTTAAATATGACTTCTCAACCATTCTTTTCCTGCTCTTTTTAAAAACCTTACTAGGCATACGTTTAACTCACTTCATGTATGTTTTTTTTTTTTTTAGATTTTTTTTTTATTTTGGCATATTATGGGGGTACAGATTTTAAGGTTTCAATAAATGCCCATTTCCCCCCCTCCCCCCAAAAGTCTGAGTCTCCATCATGACCATCCCCCAGATGGTGCACATCTCACTTCATATTTGAACTCCTTCATTTTCTCTGCTTATTTATTAATGATAGTGTTTTATAGGCACTGTTTTAAAATTTCTGTTTTCCACTTTGTCTAATACAGAAATTATCCTACTTAATGAATTTCATTGTTCTTCTATCATATATTTATATCTGTATCTTTGTGTTTTTATCATTATATAAGTCATATACATACACATATTGTTCTATGTGTGCATGTTTTCTATTGTGTTTTGAGTATGAATTCATTATCTATTTGGTTGTCTTTTTTAGTAACATATTTCTTGATAAGATTGGCCACTTTATTTCAGGGTTATGTGTGTGTGTGAGCGTGCACATGTGTATGTGTGTATGTGTTTGTATATACACACATATGACTTACTCTCATATATATAATTTGTCTCCTTTTTTACCTTGATCCCCCAAGAGGATTGCTATTACCATGTTTGCCCAAAAATAAGACAGTGTCTTATATTTATTTTTGCTCAAGAAGACGCCTAGGACTTATTTTCAGGGGATGTGTTATTCTCCCCTGAAAGCCTCAGCTTGCAGCACACACAGGATGGCCAGGACCTGACAGGGGGAACCGACCTTGTTGGTGGGGCTGCCTGCACATTTCCTGTCACCTCTGGGATAGTAGCTGTCATGAAGGGGCAGATGAGAAAGGCTGCTGGTCTTCTTTACTGCTCTGCCACGGAATGCATGGGGTTGTACAGACACGCTGCGTAGTCACACCCATCACTAGGTCTTATTTTCCGGGGTAAGGCTTATATTGTGCAAATGCTTAGAAATCCTTCTAGGGTTTATTTTATGGATAGGTCTTATTTTCAGAGAAACACGGTAGTGGCTCAAAATTTCAATCCTGCAATTACAATACAGTTACAAAGCCTAGTAGTTAGACCTAAATCTTTCTGGCTTTCTCTCTTCCTCCTATCACCTTTCTATGAGTTCACAACTTCTATACATGGGGCTCAACAATCTCAGTTATAATACTTTAGGCTTTAATTTTAAAGTCTAGCCCTATTACCACTTGTTATGTAATCTGGTTCCCCGGAGTTTAATGCCAAGCTATCATGGCCTGTATTTGGTGTTAATGTTTCATAGGCTATGACCTCATCTTACACCAACAATTATGTGTTCTAGTGCACATAACCATCTGGGGGATGGTCATGATGGATACTCAGACTTGTGGGGGGAGGGGAGGAAATGGGCATTTATTGAAACCTTAAAATCTGTACCCCCATAATATGCCGAAATTAAAAAAAAAAAAAATAGGGCCTTACTTTGTTTTTAGAACAGCAATTGCTTTATTAATTTTTTTAAAAAATATATGAAATTGCTACAGGCTTTCAGAATGCTCTGTTGTTTATGTGCTTGGTTTAGAGCTACAGCATGCATTCCTAAGTGTATCTTGATTAAGATGAATGCTCACCACCTCTCTTGGAGAATAAAAACATTATGGCACCAAGAAAATAAATCCTACTTCTCTATCCAGATGTTCATGACAAATAAAAAACTGGACACAAATTATGATTTAGAAAACTGTAGACACAAATGAAAAAAATGACATTGTCTTCATTTATTCTGCATAGTAACTTTTCAAACAAAAATAAAATAATTTATTTATTTATGTAATCATTCATTTAATGACACACAAGTGTTATGGGGGAGAGATGCTATGATCTAGGAACTGTGTATTCAATTTAGCCATTTTTTATAATAAACTTTCCTGAATACATGGTAAGGCTAAATACATGAATAATTCTAAACTGAGGAGTCACAATATTAAATCTCTGTGAATTTATAACTAATGAACATAATATGCAGTATATATATATATATCAATAAAATTATTACTATTATGTGAATGTCACATTCATAATCCATAACACCATGAAATATAATCACAGTAAAATTTCACATTTTCATTTTTATTTTAATATTTTGTAATTGTAAAAATTATAAAAAGTTAAAAAGGTTTAGTTCCAAAAGTGCTTGGCATTTTATGAAACTTTACAATTCCAAACTCAGGCACATTTTATTTCTATAGGGTTATGTTTAAATGAATGTGTAAATATTCACTGCTTCCTGGAGGCAGCTGCTAAGCTTATCTTTGATTTCCATAGAACCATATAACATACACTCAAATACCTCTTGAAATAGTAATATACCTCAATTAGAATGGATAAAATGGATAGCTACTTACTCAGTTTTCTAGCCACCATTGTGAAGTATATCTAATTTTGGCATATTTTTCCATTCTAAATCTGTACAGATCTAAGTTTTACTGACATAGTTTGCACCTAAATTAATTTATATTGAACCATTATATGGATATTGTCATATAAATAAAAAAGAAATACATAAACACAAAATTGAAAGTGATTTTTAATCTCACTATGGTTATTCTCATAACCAGAGAATAACATTATGACATATGATTGTATTTCTATCTAGTCTTATTTAAAATGAGCATGTCTTGTATAAATAGGCATACCTTGGAGATATTGCAAGTTTGGTTCCAGGCAACCTCAATAAAGCAATGAGAGTCTCATGAACTTTTTTGTTTCCCAGTGTATTGCAAACAAAATTTGTGTTTACATTAGACCATACTCTATTAAGTCTGTAGTACCTTAATTAAAAATACTTTATTGCTAAAAAATATTATCATCTGAGACTTCAGCAAGTCATAATCTTTTTGCTGTTAGAGAGTCTTGTCAGGATGTTGATGGCTACTTACTGATCAGGGTGGTGGTAGCTGAAGGTTGGGGTGGCTGTGGCAATTTCTTAAAATAAAAATGAAGTTTGCCACTTTTATTGACTCATCCTTTCATGAAATATTTCTTGGTAGCATGCAATGCTATCTGATAGCATTTTAACAACAGTAGAATTGTCAAAATTGGAACCTCTCAAAGCCTACCACTGCTTTATCAAATAAGCTCATATAATATTGAAAATCCTTGGTTGTCATTTCAACAATGTTCACAGCATCTTCACCAGGAATAGATTCTACCTCAAGAAATCTTTTTCTTTGCTCATCTCTAAGAAACAACTCCTCATCCATTCAAGTTTTATTATGAGATTGTAACAATTCAGACTCTACTTTTCATTCTAATTCTCTTGCTATTTCCCCCAGTCTGCTGTTACTTCCTCCGCTGAAGTCTTAAACCCTTCAGAGTAATCAATGAGGGTTAGAATCAATATCTTCCAAACACCTGTTAATATAGATATTTTGAATTCCTTCTATGAATTACAAATGTTCTTAATGGCATCTAAATTGGTGAATCTTTTCCAAAAGTTTTCATTTAATTTGCCAAGATCTAATAAAGGCATAACTATCTATGGCAGTTATAGCCTTATGAAATGTACTTCTTAGATAATTTCAACTTGAAAGTTGCAATTACTCTTTGATCCATGAACTGTAGAATCTATGTTGTATTAGCAGGCATAAAAACAACATAAATATCCTTGTACAGCTTCATCAGAGCTCTTGGGTTACTAGGTGCATTGTCAATGATCAGCAGTAATATTTTGAAAAGAATATTTATTTATTTATTTATTTATTTATTTATTTATTTATTTTGTGAGCAGTAGGTCTCAACAGCAGACTTAAAATATGCAGTAAACCATACTGTAAATACATGTGCTATTATCTGGGCTTTGTTGTTCCATCTCTAGAACACAGGAAGAACAGATTTAGTATAATTTTTAAGAGGACTAAGATTTGGATGATGACATAATAAACAATGACTTTAACTCAAAGTCATCAGGTGTATTAGACCTAACAAGATGGTCAGCCTGTCATTTAAAGCTTTGAATCCAAGCATTGACTTCTCCTCTCTAGCTATAAAAATTCCAGATGAAATCTTCTTCCAGTAGATTGAAAATCTGTTATTTAATGTAGTCATCTTTATCAATTATCCTAGCCAGTCATCTTTATCAATTATCTTAGCTAGATATTCTAGGTAACTTGCCGCAGTTTCTCCATCAGCACTAGATGCTTACCTTGCACTTTTATATTATAGACTTTACTGCATTCCTCAAACCCCATGAACCAATCTTTGCTAGCTCCAACATTTTCTTCTATAGATTCTTATCCTCTATAAGCCTTTATAGAATTGAAGAGAGTTAGGGTCTTCCTCTGGATTATGCTTTTGTTATGATGTGGTTCATTAGATCTTCTATAGAGACTACTCAAACTTTCTCCATATCAGCAATAAGGCTATATTGCTTTCTTACCAATCATGCATTCACCGGAGTAACACATTTAGTTTCCATCAAGATTTTTTTCTTTTCATTCACAACTAGGCTTACCCTTAAGGACAATAGAGAAGGTTTTTGGCTTATCAGGTCTGTACATATGCCTTCCTTACTAATCTTAATCATTTCTGGCTTTTGATTTAAAGTGAAAGAGGTAAGACTTCACTTGAACATTGTTGTATGATTAATAATTGGCCTAATTTCAATACTGTTGTGCCTCAGGGAACAGCTAGTCCTGAGAATAGGGAGAGAGACAGGTGGAAGGCCAGTTAGTAGAGTAGTCAGAATATACAACATTTATTAATTAAGTTTGCCATTTTATATGGGTGCAATTGGTAGCATCCCAAAACAGTTACAAAAGTAACATCAAAGATCACTAATCACTAACAGATATAATAATAGTGAAAAGATTTGAAATATTGCAAGTATTACCAAAATGTGATAAACAAGAAGTGAGCAAATGCTGTCAGAAAAATAACAGCGATAGACTTCTGGGCAAAGGGTTGTCACAACCTTCACTTTGTAAAAAGTGCAATATTTGTGAAGCACAATAAAATGAGGTATGCTTAAATATTCAGTAAAGAATATATGTATGTCTGCTTTTAACTAAACAATTTTTATGCTATAAAATATTTGTGATGAATGATATTCTTAGCGTCATAATATATTGGTGTGTAAAGTTATAGTAAGGTAGTGGTGTGCCAAAATGCAATAAGTTACCTACTGTGGTGAATTTAGGTTGTCTTTGGAAAATATATTGTCTTTATTTTTACATTCAAATTATGTACTTTAAAAAAATTAATGTACAAATATTTTCCCTAGTGCCTGACACAGAGACTCAGTAATTATTTGTTGAAAGCTGGTTTGCATTGTTCTCTCCTGTAACTTCTTAAGATACATGTGTTTTCTTTTATTATTTTTAATAATCAAGTGATAAATATATGGTAACTAAGTTTAGTAGTTTTTCAATATCACTACAATAATCACAATATTTTTTCCCCCTCAGGAATAGCCCTGATATAGGTGTCTTATTTCTAAGACAATCCTATTGTCTAAGACAATCCTAAGAAGCTATTGAAAATAGCTTCCAGGATTTGATAATTGGCAGGCCTTGTTATAAGAATCATCATACTCAGAGGAACTTAAAGCTACACATACTGTCAGGTATCTGTGCTGCTTCTAGGCCAGATGCAATTTTCTCATCAGATATTTTTCCAAAAGCAATGCTGTATAGTTCTTAAGTTGATATAATGACTTATTAGGGTATCAGAGGAACAAAGCTAACAGTTAACCAAAGATCAAAAGTGTATGTAAAAGGGGAAAGATTTGTTTTAACCCTCTGCCCACAGATAAATATTTTGCTTTTTTTAGATTTTAGCCTCTACATCTTTCTTGACAAATTTCTTTATTTATACCATATGTGTACATACACATGGGTATATTTTATATTTATATATACATGATATATATTATTTAATTGTTTAATTCTAGTATATACATTACTACATACATATATATATGTATACACATACATCACTTATATGTATTGGCATCTTGAAATGGAAGTCGGTCTTCATTTCTTTTAACTTTTTTTTTTAAGTAATCTGTTCATGACTGGGCATGGTGGCTCATGTCTATAATTCTAGCACTCTGGGAGGCTGAAGTGGGAGGGTTACTTGAGTTCAGGAGTTCAAGACCAGCCTGAGCAAGAGTGAAATTCCGTCTGTATAACTATAGAAAAATAGAGCTTCTCTATTAAAAATAGAGCGTGGGAGAAAATTGGTTAGTTTAGGTTGGGACAGGTTGTACCTACTGCAGAATTATGTGTTTTTCACTTCTAGAAAGGAGAAGTGATTAGTTAGGACACCTTGTGATTTTGAGGGGAGCCCCAAGACCTTTGATCATTGTAATCCATTATTTTTTCACAAGACATCATTATATTTTGCAGCATGGCAAAGAGAATAAAAAGCAAGTGCTGGGTTTCAGTCACCACCACCTTGGCACCAGACTGCTGGTGGTCCCCTGATTTCCCCACATACTCTTAAAATTATTCCTGTGTCTGTGTCTGTGTTTCTTTCATCTCCTGAAACACATCCTGCCCAGGGACCCTATCTTTATTGCAGACGTTGAGAACCCCCAATACTCATCCTTATAATGAAAGGCTCGTTTAAATAAACCTATTGTTTCTTCCACATATAACATTCTATTTTGATTATCTTGACTTCTCATCACTTGCTTTTATCATTACAGGCCTGTTTTTTGTTTATCTTGGTGGATAATAAATCAGATGTAGAAACAACTTTATCAAATAGAATATATGCATTTGATTTTGAGTTCCAGTTCTTTTAATTCCCACAGTAATAGGGTTGCTTTTAATAATTAATAAGTATTATAATAATAACATTTTATTATCACAGAAACATGCATGGAAACTATCAGAATGAAGTCAATGTGTATAAAATACACCTATGATGATGAAAGACAAATATATAATAAAGCATACCAATTAATATCCTATTTACACATAAAGCTTAAAATATATGTTAAACACTGAACTATGCTGAGAGTTTAATCCCAGGAAGGGAAGAATTTGAGTCTTGACCTACTCACTTTCACAAGGGATTGAACCAGCTTAAATTAGTACATAGGTAGTAAAATAAAATAATCATTTTGGAGGAAAAAAATGGCTTAATTAAAAACTGCTAGTAATTATATTCCTATACATCTTATATCATCTCCATATCACTTGAGGACTTTGTTAGTGGGTTCCTAATGGTACACTTAGCTTGGACAGATTTCATGATTGTAAATTAAACACCTCCCATTCAGAAAACTGTCTGTGTTCATTTTTTTCTTGTTTTTAAACTTGATAGTACTGAATTCCTCTGTAAACTAAAATGGTATACCTTTTATCCAATCAAAGAGAATATATTTGAAGAAATCTGTCTCGAGTCCTGCCCATATTGAGATAGAAAAAAAGAACATAATAAAATAAATAGGCTAGATGTAGTCAAAGAAAACTGAAAAAGTCACCTATCTGAAGAAAAAAAAATCTTAATTTTTATTGTTGGCTAATTTTACTTTTCAAAAAGTGCAAAGTACTGACATACCAGACACCTGTAAATAAAGCTAAGCTTTTGGTTTTTCATCCAGTAACACTTACTACAATCACTAATATTCCCCTCCCTTGTACTGATCTACACCTCATACCAACCTCCTTTGCTCTTTTCCCTGACCCACAGCTTGCAATCAAAAGGTAAAACTTACAAATTAAGAAAGGATGAAGGACTTAAAAAAAATAAGCTCTAAATTATATAACAAGAGAAGTATAAATCACTTTTTGCATGTGAATTATTAATGATTGCCTCCTAAAAGTAGTTTAGTGGTGATAAATGTGTTTCACAAACTTAGTTGTTTGAGGAAAAGAGCAAACTGCAATGTAGATGTTTGTTTGTTTTGTCCTTTATACCTATGGGACCTAAAGTTACTGTTTTCTTCCCACGGAGAGCAGAATCTGTCAAGAGGAAATTTATGGAAGATGGCTGGTGCTATATAATTTATAAGACCAAAGAGGAGTCTCAGAAATTGCTGAGTTTTTAAGGATATTTGGAAAATTTTGTTTGGTTGGTTGTTTTTTTATTTTACTTTAATAGGAGGTGAAAATATTGAGGTGGAATGATAAATAAAAACTAGGACCATACGGAGAGAATGAAGAAGTAGTAATAGAAAAGGAGAAAGACTACAAATAGAACAGTCTCTGTAGCTTCAGTAATTTAAACTCTAATAAAATTTTGAAGATGTAAAATTATTCAAAGCTTATGGAGTTGCTAAAGGCTTAGGATAGTCCCAAATAACTATGGTGAAAAAACTCTATAATCAACTTTTAAGATGGCATTTTTAAGATTTTAAAGAAAATTAATACATTGTGCTAATGTTCCATTATATAATCTGATAGTATTAGAAATGCATAAATTAAGAAGGGAGGCCCATCTATTTGCAGGGTGTGTGATAATGAACTTGGAATTACTTAGAGTGGTTTTGAAGATGTGAAAATTTGTGAATATTACACTATTATATAACTCAATACTGCCAGTCTACTTAGCTCAGCCAGATTTAGGGGGACTAGCTCTACCATTTAGTTTTGGTCCATGATTATGTGGTAAAAGCCAGTGATTGGTAACTACTTCAAATTGAGCTTCACATGTATTACATGATGGTAAACCAAGAAATAAAGGCTGCAGGGCAGTATGAAGCAACTTCTCTCTTACACCAGCTGATTAAAAGACAAAAGGGCTGATTTGACTTTAGCGCTTATGATACTGCAATAACCTACAAAATTTTAGCTGAGAGCCATTTTTTATCCTTCATTATTGAAATGTAATATAACTAGGCTAAAGTGGTAGTTACATCTATCTAACATTTTTCAAGGCCACAAAATGATTGGACAATGTTCTACAGTAATTACTTTTGTCAAAGAAAGTCAATTATTTGAATGACCTCATTAAAGAATTGCTACTTAATAGTATTATCTCAAAGTACCAAGCCCATGTTAATTGAGTATAGTTATAGGATAGATAAAATCAGATAAAATTAATATATTTGCAGATTATTGCAAAAGATTGGTTTATTTAAATTCTGCTATATACAAAATACCCTAGATTCCTTAGTAAGAAGCTAGTTTAGTTTCAATTTAGCAGATATTCTAAGATTAGGAAAGTGGATAAAAGCATTCATCTGTCCTATAATTTTTTTTTTTAATTCAAAAGTGCCTTGAAAAATCTCTGAAACTCAGGCCTGCTTGCAAACAGTGGTGTTTGAGGATGATCCACTACACCCGGAAATATGAACTACCTGGAAGTGCAGGTATATCTTGAAAATTTAATTGAAACTGAGTGATTTGGAAAAGTATTATCTATGAATTTGGGGGGAAAAAGCAAATCCTAAATTGGCACATATTAATTTTCAATTTTGTCATATCACAGTGAAGTATGTTAGATACATAATAGTCCAGCAAATCATAAGGAATATTAAGAGAAATACGTCTTTCAATATATACGAACCCTACCAATGAATGTAAGGAAATTAGTAATATTTAGGGCCAGTAGTTATTTTAGGCAATATGTCAACAAATCCCCCAAGATTAAAAAAAGAAAGAATGAATGAATGAAAAGAATCTCTTACAAAGTTGGTGCAGGAAAACCCAAACCACGTTAATGTGGATGACTTCATACAGCCCTGGAAAGATCTGTTGTGCCACTGCACCCCCACCCACCACACACACGTACAGACATCATTGCAGGAGGATTAAGGAGAACCTTCAAGAAGCATCACTGTATTCCCTTTTGTTGATACCACTATACAATTATATTAAATGCCGATATTTTACCTGGATTTGGGGTGTAGTATATCTCTGCAGGAAAAATATAATTTCTCTCACACATCTGGTTGTAAAACTCTGTGTGGTATTTGTCAACGTTCTTAATTGCTAGCCATAGAAAATAACTGGCTAATTCAAACACAAAATGAGTTTCCATTTTATTCTTCTATCATGTTAAGTTATTTTCATGCAGCCTATATTTAGAATATAAAGAAAACTAAACATTCTCTTTGTTCAGTGAAATTGCCACTAAAACAATCCTATTTATATCCGGATATTGAGGGAAAGTGGAAGAAATACATATAATTGGATAAGGGTGGAGTGATAAAGGTATAGCAGTAAATCCCTTCACAGAGGAGAACAATACAAGCTGTGGCCCAGATACTATAAGAAACGCTGAGCTTAGCAAATTTACAATGCAGAGAAAATTAACAGCCCTAGTTTTCTCACTGATGTCAATGTATGCTTGGTTTGTACTTGGTGATGAAGGAGCTTCATTTATCTAAATTTTCTACATCAATGTGGATGTCCCCAGATATAGATTTGATAGATAACCTCTTCAATAGTGACAATGGCTATATCAACTGTAACACATTTCTTTTGGCACCAAGCCATAAATTATGTCAGTGGTACTTGGTTCATTGATTACTCTGAGCATGTTAAAACTAGCAATAATTTTTATCTATTTGGAAGTTAAGTTGGAAGTCATTTAAAAAAAAAAAAGCTGATATGATGATGACAGCATCTTGAAAATGTTTTCCAAAGAAAGACTTTTGTGCTTCTGTTCATTTTTGTAAGAATCATAATATCTCTCCTGAAGAGAAGTCCATAATTCTGTCCTCGTACTCTACCTAGGTTTTTCCCTAATTCTACTAAAGATTTCCTGCATTATTCAACATAATGAGCAACCAAGGCACCATGTCTAATTGGACAACTACATTGTCGAATCTGCTTCGGATCAAATGTTTACCATCAAAAACTAATTTGGTGAGGTTCACAGCATCAATAATTATGTATCAGAAAAGGCATCAATCCTTGCAATAATTTTGATTCTCTAGTCTCTTTTTTGTACTGGGATATATCTTTGCAGGAATATACAGATTCCAGATCAGGTAAATAGCATCTCCATTTGACATATTTGCTGGAATAAGATGTATTTTTTTCTCTCTGAAGAAATATTTAGGTACCAGCAGTGAATGCAATTTTTATCAAAAAAAAAAAAAAAAGAGAGAGACAATAGATGTTTTCTTTAGTATTACTCTTTTCAGGGGGTAGTAAATTTAAAAAAATGGAATCGCAGTCTTATATTCCTGAAACTTCCTCCAGAAGAATTTTAAAGTATGCCTGACAGACCTCAGTAATTCATGATAGGGTGCTTAGCTATTTCAAAGATACAGCTACTGAAATACTATCTTGATATAAGTATATCATTTTAAAATGTTAACTCCTACTATGTGCAAAGCACTGTGCTTTATATTTTTAAAGTCACATGAATAGGTAATATAATTTCAATTTACAGGTGAAGCATAAAATCGCTGAGTGATAGAGCCAAATTTCATATTTAGGTTCATGTACTGCCAAATACTCTATTTTTTTCCTTTTTTGCTATAAACTCCTGACTCACTCTGTGTGTATTTATGTCTATACCTAAGCACTGAAAGTAGTGTTCCTTAGTTTCTAGGTATTCTGTGTGTACTCTAGTAGAATCCTTGAGTTTCTTTTCATAGGCATATGAATCTGTTTAGGCTCAGCAGAAAGTATTGTAATGGATATCATGGAAATGAAGAAAAAAGAGGCTTCATGTACGTAATTCATACTGTGTGCAATTTGATTTTTTAAAAATAAAGTAAAACAAAATTTCAGAACAATATGCAGAAGCACAGGTTTATGTATGATTTTGTATGTATTTAATTACATTTTGTCATAAATCCTATTTTTAAAATCATATCTACAATATCTCATCCTAGGAATGTTTGTGATTATCCCTGGAATTTTTTTAACTCTTTCTTTCTGAGCCATATAGCTTTGTTCCAAAGAATTAAACCCAAGTTTAGTATTTTTTTTCTTAATAAGCTATCATTCTACAAGTAAACCAAAATGTGAACCATGATATTATATTACATTATTGTGTATTATGTGATATCACAACACATGACATCGTAACATATTATATCATATGATATTATTACTCTTTCCAGTGTCATGATTTCAACCTTGACTTAAAATAAATAAAGAAGCAGATTTAACCATTTAAATAGTTTTAGATCTTAATACTTATGTTCTCTAAGCTTCATATGAGGTAATGGAGTGCATGGGATCAATGATGTGGGTGTTTTATATTGGAGTTGCAACTTTCTTCATTTAAAAATTAGGGGATATTATTATGACTTCATTAGAAAGAATAGAATGATTTCTTATTTACTTGATTGATTTTTCTTTCCTTCCTGGTTTGTTCAGTTATCTTTCAGTTAATCTTATTATTCATAGAGATATATTTATCTCTTAAATTGAATTTAGACAAACAAAATTCCAACAATACAAGTTATTAACATTCATAGAAAATATTTCCAATTTTATAAACCTTTTCTGAGACAGACACTCACATCTTTATTAAATGAGTCTTTGTTCATGAGCTTCAATAATAGACTATATATGTTCATTTCCCTCCCTAGTTCAAAAGAAAACATCAGCCACAAAAGGCAGAATATGACTCAGTCCTTCTAGCTCTTAAAGGCTTTAAATACACTTTTAAAAGTCCCTTCCATAATAAATGTGAGCTTCAAGCTTCATACAAGTATTGATTTAACCTGCAAAAACATATCAAAGTAAATGTAATTTAACCATTGACCAACATGTTATCCCCTTTTCCAAACAGGTTTTTTTTTAATATATATAATGCTTTCCAGAATGCTTTCTAGAATTATTTTCAGATTTTAAAAAATGTTCTTTTTCTCCTTTATGAAACAAAGAGGTAAAGATTGTATGAGTTTTTCTTATCCAAAAAAATATCATCCCACTCAGTTAATGCCCAATTTTTACATTCTTATATTCACAAACCAGCTCATTTTGCATTTCATCAATTGTAATTCACATGTAGTTTTGATGACTGTTAATCCATGCCGTCATGATTGAGGCCACTGTGAACAGAAGGAACTCAAACTGCCACTCAGAGCTTTTGTTTGGGATTTTTATTTCTTTCTTCTATTTTTTCTGTAATGACACATACAGGTTATTTTAGTTCTACAAAAACATCTTGTAGATAAACACTTATTGCTACTCAGACATTATCAGCTTTTAACAGAAATGAATTCTTGACACAGTGTTTTGTAGGTAATTAGCCAATTCAGTAATCTGCAGAAACAGAAAAATAAATGAGTACCTAAGGGCAAGTGGCCAATATTTGAGATACTAAGCATTTTTCTTTTGAAATGCACTGTCTATATTTAATATGAGAATTGTCACTGCCGATACAACAGGTAGGAAAGACAAGAACTCAAAAAAATTAGAGAAATGTAATCGTTATAAAAAAGCTTCAGGGTTAGTGGCATTCATATATATAGTCCTAAAGGCATGAAGGGAATAATCATTTAAATAATTTCACATATTAACAAATAAAAGCAAAATTACTATATTGTTACTTATATGTGCTTAATATTACTCTTTGAAATCTACAAAAAGAGATTACAGGGTTTTCTTTGTGTTCATGATTATTGACATATTTTGGGGGGGAACACAAGAAAAGAACAGAATATAAAGAGAGAAGGTCTAACAAAGAACCTAGTGCAGAAATGTTTTATGAGGGAATAAAGAAAATTATCTATTGGATTGTGAGTAGTGCAGTCACATCATATAAAGAAGACTCAGAAAGAGATTTGGTCTCTTGGTAACCAAGAAAGAAGAACATTTCAAAAAAGATAGATTTTGTTATTAAAAAAAACTCCAAGTGATCAAACCAAATGAAGAATAAAATGTGATATTTGGATAAAAGCGTTGGAGAGCTAGGTTTACTCCACATGTATTAAGATCAGAAAGGAATTGGAATTTATGAGAGTTTCTTTTTCAATATGTCTGCCATGGACAAAAGAAGTAGATTATTACCAAGAGAGAAATTAAGGCAAACAATAATATGTATTGTTGATGCTGCTGCTTTTGTTGCTTTGGTTTTTAAAGATGAAAGACACATTAGCATAAGGCCTCCACATTGTAAGTTGTCCATAAATGTTCTTGAAGTAATATTTCCTCCTGACAAGTAGCTACAGAAGGAGATTTTGAAGTATTTCAATGGAAGAAAGACAAATGTAAAGCAAACTTTTAGAAAAGTAGGAAAGGAATTTATTGAGATGACATCAATGGTAGGGAGAAAGTCAATCAATTTAAGGGAGTAATGTAATAAGTTTATGATGAGGATTATAAAATGTTATGGAATTTCAAGCTCAATAATATACAAAGTAAGAGAGTACACATTTTCCACATGAAGTGTCCTGTTTTGATTTGGAATATTTTAATTTTATTGAGTGTCCTGTTTTGTTTGGAAAAACAAAATGAGGCAAAGTCCAGAGAAAACCTGTTTTCTTAATTTGTTTTGATAGGAGTCAATTATATCTTTTCTTTGTCTAAAAAGCATTCAAGAAAAAAAGGAAATCTATAAAATTGTCAGAGATAAGATTCTAGTTAAAATTACATCACATTCTTGTATATTTTTTTTCCTAGGAGTTCCACTAAGAAGATTCAAATATTTGATGGTGTCCCTAGATTACATTTGGGCTGGTAACAAGAAATTAATTCTTGAACATATTCTGTCTTCATTTCATTTTTTGCTGAAGTCTTTACAGAGAGCTTATATCTTTGGTCATAGGTGCTTCTGCATAATATAAAGGACATTCAATAAATTAGATAGTAAAATACTGTTCTATAAATTAAAAGGTATTGCCACCAAAACAGGCATTAGAGTTATTCTATAATTGAAAAGGGAAGTTTCCAGGAAGAGGTAGGTAGGGTTTAAATGTGGGTAGAAATTTTGGCCTAATATATTTTGTAGTCTAAGTAATTTTATTCCATAATTTCTAGCTTTTATTTTTAAATTATGCTTTGAATTAAAAGAAGGAGGCCTCCGAGGAACAAATGTATGCTGTGCTATAGAGAAGGTAAAAGTGGTGCTACAGGGTAATCATACACATGTACACAGTTTGTGCATTACACAGACGTTTCTGACCAAGGGGAATCAAAGAGGTAGAAGCAAACTATGTTTTTGTATTACAAGTCATGCTTTCAGTATCATCTTCCTGTACACAAAGTACCATTTATTCATGAAGCTATCTAGTTACAGAGCTGCACCCATCCAGAAAAAGAGCCATTTTTTCTAATTTACAGAAAGATGCCTTATGGCCTAGAAATTGGTCTTGTGCAAGAGTGATCCCTGCCTCTCTCACATAAAATATGAACTCTTTTCTCATATCATAGCCTCTTTCTTTAAATTTGATAAGATAATCGATACAAATCAAATTAATTTTATTACTACATTGTTAAATATTAAATATATGTTTAGATTAAATATATAATATGATTTTGAAATAAATGCAGTGATATAAAAGTACAAGGTATCAATAAAAGAATAAAAGAAAAAAATGAACGCTGAACTAGAACATTACTAGAAAATATTAACTATATAAATGTATACAAAGAGTAATATTTAATATATTACCTTCAGTAATGTTTATACATTTAAAAAACAGATCACTAAACCATAAATATATATACTTATTTGTCAATTAAAAAAAAACAGATCAGTTAAGGGGAGTTCTAAAATGAATGAAATGATACACATACAAATGGTACAAAGTCTGTAATACCTCCCAGCAACAGTGAGCAAGAGGTGTCTACAGATGACATACAGTCACTTCCATCTATTTATTTTTTTCCTAAGTTATTCAAAATAAGCCCTTGGCATTCAAGGATCTCATGTTGGAGGTGTTCAGGGAAGAAATCTTCATGCTCTATCTCTTCTCCTTTTGCATTTCCAAGTTGCATCTGTGCATTTAGAATTGTAAGGAATTGCTCTTAGGAGTGTGGTAGAGAGTAGTTAATTAATCCATCCATGATATATGAGCTGATCTGCCTGTCAGCAGATCTTCCTAAAGTTAATACCCAGGCTAAAATAACTTCCTAAAGTTAATACCCAGGCTAAAATAAAATGCAAATTTAATGCCATTTCATTAAAAATTGTCTTTAATAAACTTCTTTTTTTAAATTTCAGCATATTATAGAGGTACAGATGTTTAGGTTACATATATTGCCTTTGGCCTACCTGAGTCAGAGCTTTAAGTGTGTCCATCCCACAGACAATGCGCACCACATCCATTAGGTGTGAATATACCCATCCTCTCCTTCCCGCTCCCATCTGCCCGATGTATGTTACTTCCATATGTGCACATAAGTGTTGATCAGTTAATACCAATTTGATAGTGAGTACATGTGGTGTTTGTTTTTCCATTCTTGTGATACTTCACTTGGTAGAATGGGCTCCAGCTCTATCCAGGAAAATAAACTTGTAAAAAATACAATATTGTGATTTAAAAGTATCTTTTAAATATTCTAAAATAGCTTAAAATATTCTAAAATACCTCCACATACTTTAGCCCTCAGAGATTAGTGTCTGGATATCAAAAATGTGTTTTCAAAAAGTTAAGGCCAGGAACAAAGACTCACACCTGTAATCCTAGCACTCTGGGAGGCCTATGTGGGAGGATTGCCTGAGATCAGAAGTTCGAGACCACCCTGAGCAAGAGAGAGACTCCATCTCTACAAATACAGAAAAATTAGCAGGACATGGTGATGCACATCTGTAGTCCCTGCTACTTGCCAAGCTGAGGCAGGAGAATCGCTTCAGCCCAGGAATTTGAGGTTGCAATGAACTATAATGATGCCACTGCACTCTAGCCTGGGCAAGAAAAGTAAGACTCTGTCTCACAAAAAACCCCAAAATGTTAAATTGACAAAGTCATCAGTCATTCACACAGTCAAAAAGCTAAGGAAAAAAATATTGTAAGTATTCATGGTATAAAATAGTGGATATTAGTTTGAGTAGGATATTAATTGTTTTGAAAATCACTTTCTTGTGTGGTTTTCTAATTGATAGAAATAATTTTGTACATTTACTCAATAGAGCAAATTATTAATAATTTCATTATCAAAATTTTGAAACTGTTGCTAACTACTTTATGTGCATATTTGTGTAAAGATTTTAAAGACACTAAAAAAGAATTATATTTTATAGCATTATACCACATCTTATGAAATTCAAAAATTGAAATTTAGTCATGGCTCATCATTTCATCAACAATAAATTTCTACCCAAATCTCTTTGTAACTTTTGTAGGATTATCTACACTATTCTTTTTAATTACAATGTTCATATGCACTACTCTGTGGGTATTTTACTTCTAGTTAGGTTTATTTGAAAAAGTTAATTATATGCTACTCGTTTTCTTTCCCTTACTGTTTAATCACAAGAGATTCTCAGTGAACCAAAAACGGATACTCTGCTAATAAATACAGCATTAAAATGTTCAGGCTTTAACAGTATATTTATTTTTCAGAATGCTATTCGATTTATGTATAATTCTATTACTTTCTTAAGCTTTGAAGATAATTAGTAAATATGTTTGTTTATATTGTACAAAATATAATGAACATTCATGTTGAGCATGCATGAATATTCCATATGGTTTCCTGTTAGATTCATTTTGTTGAATTTGGAGATTAAAGCAATAAGAGGTTTTTATTGTTGTACAGGTAATAAAAAAGACATCAGCCATCATAATATTCATCAACAATAGAACATTGAGCTTCTATAAATACATGGTACCCTACTGGCATTCAGGAAACCAAATTATGTAGCCTCGTCCCTGGCACTCTATGAACAATGATCACTGAAAAGCTTATGCCCTTATAAACCTGCCAACAAACATGAAAAGGAATCAACTTTTAGAACACAAATAAATACTAATAACTATCTGAGTAAAAAGGAAAAAAATGTTTAGTACATTGGAATTTTTCATTACTCCAGAATTTAAAAGAGGTAAGATCAAAAGCTAATGCATTCCATTTTTATGAATTCTTTAATTAACTTTATGAATTCCTTAATTAACATTATTGACCATTTGGGGATGAGGAAGGCAAAGTATTCTGGTTGCATAAAGGGTATAAAGTGCTGTACTTTTTTTTTTCGATTCTGTGAAAATGGTGTCTGATTATCAAATAAAGCCTGCACCTCACAAAGCTTTCAATAAATCTTTTTTTTTTTTTTTCATTTATCTCTTGAAATCAAAAGAACAAAAGAAATGCTCACATACTCTCCTGCATGAGGAATAGCTGGCTTATTTGGCTTGTCAGGGACATTGAAAGAAGCTGAGCACTGAGAAAGGTAAATAATGCACACCTCTAGCAAACCTAAAGTATCTTGTTTAGGTAGATGCTTTTGTTTACTAGCATGGTGGTTTTAAATATGAAGATGAGTACTCAAAACTCATAAAGCAGTCCAGCAATGTTGATTTAGGAAAAGTTATATACTCTATTAACATGATCAGCAGGGTTCATTGAGATTGAATGAGCTATACCTAATGTCAAAAAGAATATGAACATTCATGTTTTCATTTTTATCAATTCTTTTAAGTCAAAGAAACTAGATAATATATAGATAAAAATATACTTCTAGCTGATACACCCATAGGACAATACAAAACTAAGTAAATTTACCCACTCTTTCTATTAATACCTGATCTTTGACTTTTGTTTGGAAAGTGAAATTCTGTAACATTATTTTTGTTATAAAATATAACATTAAAATATAGACAAAAATACTTACTTTGGGAAATCTAGGGAAAGATTAACTGAAAAAATAAATGTAATAATCTAGCTTATATCTTGCACATCATAGATACTCAAAAAAAATGAACCTTCTTGCTTTCTTATACTCTTTTCTCAAGCCAATTAGTTTAATAATATTACTAACAATTGTGTTATTTAGAATTTAGAAAAAAGCAGAATAATGTTAGAAATAATCTGTGTATCATTTCATTATTGCACAAATTTTCATTTCATTAAAAACATAATTCCCAATAAATATTTTTGGGGTTTTACTATTTTCTAAAGTAGAAGCACTATAGCATGCATTCTTCAAATACAATCCACATGAATTAAAATGTAATTTTATAGAGGAAATCGAAATGACATGTAGTTTATGTTAGTAGAGAAATATGTTCCCAATTGGTACTCAAATTAACAGATCCTCTTTCCAAGAAAAATAATAAAGTCCTCTCCATAATTTCATTCAGATGCAAAATAAATAATAAGAGCAAAACACAGAGAGGGCAGGCACAAAACCAAAAATCAGTGGTGCCAAGAAAATAGAAAGAAAAGGTATCTACAGGTTGGAAGGAAAGAGACTTGTGTTGAAAGAAGACAAACTCCTCAAGGAACTTCATCAATGAAGACTTTGTAGAGAAAGCGAGCTTTGATTTGGTCTTATGCATACATTAAGAATTTTCTTCAGTTTTTAAGAAGCATCTAATCTAAGGAAGTGACACAAATGAGAATGGTTTGGAATAAATACCACACAAGGCTTACTGAAGAATATAAGTAGAATAAAAATGAGTAAAAAGTCCAGACAAGAATACAAAAGACACCATCAGCTAAATGTTCTTAAATAACTAACATGAAAAAATCTGAGGATTTATAAAATAAATTTATTCAGATGCTCTTAACTTCTTTTATGTATTATTATCCATAAAAGATTCATAGTTGGCATTGAATATGTAATTTTCCATTTTCATTTATTTCTTTTTAAATTAATTATTTATTTTTATTGTATTATATATTGACAAATTATAATTATGTATATTTATAGGGTACAAAGTGATGCTATGATATATGAGTACAATGTGGAATTATTGATTCAAGCTAATTAACATATCCTTCACCTCAAATATGTAGAGTTAACTCCTCTTGTCTATAAACCAAAAATATATATAAGTAGGCATTGTAGGCATTATTAAATAAGGATTTTATTAGAACCAGTTTAACGTTCTCGAAACAGTTGTATATAACTCCAATTAAACAAACCTATGTAGTTACCTAAAAGTTTAAAGGCCATGGAAGATACAATTATGAATGATATATAAATTATCCCTTAGCATATATACTCTACTAGGAGAAATGAAATATGTACTTAGGAAATATAGTAGACATTTAAAATTATTTTCTGAATATAAAGATATACTACTGTCAGATCAGCTATAATGCTTGTTTTGGATTAAGTATTCCTACACAATTAATATATGAGAGCATAATTTGAGCATAATGCAAATTGTGGACTTGCATATGCAAGATTTTATCCATGAGAAAGAGTAGATGAATGCATGTAAGTGGCCTGGGTATGGTGGCTCTCGCCAGTAATCCTAGCTTTCTGGGAGGTCAAGGAGGGAGGATTGCTTGAGCTCAGGAGTTCGAAACCAGCCTGAGCAAGAGTGAGACAGTGTCTCTATTAAAAATAGAAAAATTAGCAAGGGGTCTTGGTGTGCACCTGTAGTCCCAGCTACTTGGGAAGCTGAGGCAGGAGGATGGCTTGAGACCAGGAGTTTGAGGTTTCTGTGAGCTAGGCTGACACCATGGCACTCTACTCACAGCAATGAAGTGAGAGACTCTGTCTCAAAAAAAATAAATAAAAGCATGTAAGAATACACAAAATGAACAAACATACACACCTCAAACATCTACAAACTACTTCAGTTGAACATAGCCTGTGTTATATAACAGTCTTCACAATAGCTCACAAGCTGCAATCCATCCAATGTCCAATCCACAGACAAAAATCAGGTCTTCTTGATAAGGTGCTATTCTAGCATTTATCTAGTGCTTAATTATCAAATATTCATAAAATTCTACTATCACTTTCATTAAGCTTTTATATTTTATTGTGCTTGTGTCACTGCGTAAGTTTTTGACTACTTTATCCCAATTCACTTCTCCCTTAACTTCTGTGAATTAAATATGTAATTTTGTATAGTGCAGTGCTAATTAAGATTGCATATGTTGCCTTAAAAAGTTTCTATATTATATTTTTACAAAATTTAATAGAAGGCTTTAGATAAATTTTTAAAAAGGTGGAGGGAAACATTCGAATAGACATTCAGTGGTAGGAAAAGAAGCAGCAGAGACAAAGCACAGAAAATACATGTTGAATAGCAAGGAATTGAACTGGGTGGCCTAAAAGTTAGGTCAGTTAAAAAAAAGACTTACCCTTATGGAAACATCTTGAGACAAAGATATATGGTCTCTTAAAATGCATTTTTTTTTCTCAAAAGATGTAAATAAAGCAAATAAGATGAAAGCATTTCCTTTCAGTGTTATCATGAATTTTTTAATAGGCGAACCCAAGGATTATTAAATTCTCTAGACTCTCAGAGATTGTTAAGTTTAATGTTAACTTGCATAATGTAGTTTGCTAAAGATTCAAATATATGGTAGAACAGATAAACTATGATTTAATTGCCCTGAAGGAGATTGCCAATTTTGGTTCTAATACAGAAATCTTAATCTAACAATATTTTTTTGTCTATAAAAACTCAGTTACAGAAATGTTATTGGAAATAGGTTTCCTTCATTAGTTAATGGGTTGAATAAAATCTCTGGCATATGTTTATTTTAGATTTTATATATTTATGACAGTCATGTCTTGATGTTTTGAATATTATAGTTTTATAAGTATTCATATTTTCTTCTAAGAGGAAATATAATATGAATGCTTATCTGTTCAAGGTTTAAGGAAGAAAAATATGTTTTTAAGAAAATAATATCAAGACTATATAGTCAGCCTAGCTCACAGCAACCTCAAACTCCTGGGCTCAAGCAATCCTTTTGCCTCAGCCTCCCGAGTAGCTGGGACTACAAGCATGCACCACCATGCCTGGCTAATTTTTTCTATATATTTTTAGTTGTCCTGCTAATTTCTTTCTATTTTTAGTAGAGATGGGGTCTTGCTCTTGCTCAGGCTGGTCTAGAATTCCTGACCTTGAATGATCCTCCCACCTCGGCCTCCCAGAGTGCTAGGATTACAGGCATGAGCTACTGAGCCTGGCCCAGATGATTTTCTTTACCTTAGAGAACATGCTACATTGCAGGGTCTGTCCCTGAACCTTGTAGTCTCAGAACATTATTTGGTTTGTTTTAAAGATTGCATTTTTTTGGGACCAGACATACAAAGATAAAAGACAGAAACATAAAAGCAGCATTTCAATATGAATATATATTAAAATCCATATATATTGAATTGTGTAACTAGAACAGTTACCAGACTACTTGTGCTGACATCCCTCCTGCATTCTCATTCTGTACACTGTTTTGCTCTGGGATCTGTGTTAATATAGAATTGGCCTAATAAAAACCATTTAACATAAGCGTAGCATTTGATTCCCAAATTTGTGCTATTACCTTAATAGATTTTCATTCCTGCCCATGCTGTTTTGAACAGTAGCATTAATATTTGCAGAGTTACAATCAAGTCTGACAGGCACCAGAGCTCTTTCTGCTGAGCTTACACAACTTTAATTAATATTTCTTTTTAATGGTAGCTATGATGTTCTTACTTGTTTCCATATTCCCTTCGTTTCTTGTAAGGAGGCTCACTTCAAACACCAAAAACAGCTGGAAAAAATCAGACTGGGATTCATGAAAGTGTTCATGCCACATACCATCTGAGTCCTTAAGAAAATCAATTAAATTGTTTTTATGAATAATTTTCACAAACATATATTGTCTTCATAACATGATAGTAACTGTGATAAGGGTTATCATTATAATGTTGAGCATAGTATTAATGCATCTTCTGTTCTCAAGGAGATCATTTGTAAAAAGATATTCATTAGTTTCTTTTAAGTTTGCTTGATTCTCAATTGGCTCATACATGCGATTACCATTTTGCCTTATTGACCACTTATTGCCAAATATAATAATAATAATAAATTCTAGTTTAATTTTTTGACAAATCATTGGGCTAGGAACATAGATTATAGATAGGATTATTTAAATTGTTGCAACACTAGAAATAGATTCTAAAGAAGACTGGTTATTGTATAACATATTTAATGGAATCTGTACTAAATCAGGGATAAATATAATTTAACTATAATTGCATAAAAATAAATATTCATATTATTTGTTTGTACTATTAGGTAGATATATTGGGGATAGTTATAATTTGTATTCTTATGCAATTTTAAGTTATTTTCATTAGGGGAACAAAAATCCCACGTTAAATATATCAGTGTTCAATGACATGTTAAATAAAAAAGTAGTGCCTAATTTTACTCTGAGCATCCTCATTTTACATCACTGTTTTGTATGCTGCAAAGCACCACGCAATATGTTGCAATACTAGTGACATTTTATAATGTCAAATCTATACAAGGCTTTTTATAACCATTTCTATAACTTTACAACTTCTGCCAAGATGTTGTAGCTTTCAATTTATGTTATTTCATTAGTATTTTCTTAAAAAAAACACCTACTATATATTAAATATTCTTGTTGACTTTGGGATTATCTTGGTGAACATTAAACCAAGATCAAGAATTTAGTGGTCTAACCAGAAAAATGAATAGACAATTTCAATCTGATAACTACCTGACATATGTTAGCCCATGGGTTCCTAAAGGAATACATAGAAATGACAACTAATCCAGTCCTAGGAAGGTATAGAAAAGTATCCCCTGTAAGCTGCAAATTGAGAAATTCAGACAATGAAAAAGGGAAATTCTCCCAAGTAGATAAAATCACAAAAAACTGATAAGAGATATTTGCATATTCTGTAGAATTATAAGAACCTTATTTTATTTACTTATTATTTTAACCTATATTCTAAATCTCTATCAGTTGAAAAATGCCTGAATTGTCTTATTAAACCAAATTAAACTGGAGTCAATTTTATTTCCTTAACTTCTGCGTTTAAAAATGGTACAGAGTGACCTATGATAGATTGCATGATCAGGACAATTTTAAAATCTTGTTCTTCAATCATTTTTAAATAAGAATTATGGATCCAAAATATGTGAAAAAGAATCAAAACAAGATAGATGTATATTTGGTACATTATACACTGATATCCTGAAATCTTATTTGACTATTCCATATCTAAATAAAATATTTAAGCTATAAGGCTGTGTATACATTGCTTGTTCCATGAAATCACTTAGGGCTCCATGGTTATACAGAATGTATAGAATAATTTTATTTAATAATATTCTCTTAAAATTTGCTACCATTCACAAAATAATTGACTTTTTCTCTCTTTTACTTTTGCCCATCAATGGAAAAAGCATAGGTAGGTTTTCAACAAATTTGGGTAATATGTTTTAAATGATTTCAATTAAATATAAGCTTTAAAACACATGAATATTCATTTTGGGTGCTCCATGTGGCAGCTCAAAGGTAGAAGCAGTAATCCTACTTAACTTCTAAAAAATAATTTATACAGAAAGATTTGTGTCAGATGATTAGGAGACTCATGATATGTATTAATATTTTGTGGATAGAGAAACAACCTTGGTTTTGTAATATGAGCTCCAAATCAAAAGAAACAAGGGAAAATTCCACTACATTTCAGGTATTGATTAATTTTTATAGCTGCTTCTCACATAGACAACTCTATGGCAGAATTTTCCAAGATTCATAGTATATGAATTTATATATTTACCTGTAGTTAATTATTTCCCATAGACTATGCTAGAAGATTGTTCCTGGTTATTTTGTTTACGTGAGAAGAAAATTAAAAATCATTGATTCTTTTGGAGAGAAATATAAGTATTGCAAATTTAATTCAATTGAAGCAAATTTATAAATAACTAAAGGTAAAAAAAAGCTGTTAAATTTTATCTTCAAATAAAACATGCATTGAATTTCAGCTCATTGGCTTCGTATTAAAGTGTTGAGACAAAAACAATATCTACAGTGTAACATGCTATTTATTAATTTTATAATTGAAACCAATTGTGATTCAAATTCCTTTTAGAGAAAAACATCTACAATTTGATAAGCAATTATTCCATATTTTTAAAAATAATGCAGCTTTAGGAACATACTTTGTACACAAGTAAAAAGTTGCCTCTAGCTCATTGACTTATACATCAAGCAGAACATTGGCATGGATGAACAAAATCACAAATAAGAAGCCCAGCTTGATTTAAGCTGCTGAAATAGTGATTTTACTGGCAAGACATGATCCTCATGCTGTTTTAAGTTGGGTGCCAGGGACACTACATTGCAGGACAGTTTCCTTTTTAGATATTAGTCATTTGTTTAGTTATAAAATAGCATTTTGCTGCAACAGAATTTGTAATGTATTTGTATTCCATGGATTTAGATCTCGAGGGGAATGCTGCAATTTACTAGTTATTAGACATTAGGTACATAAAATCACTTTTTGATTCTGTCTTCACCTGTTTAAAATGGTGTATTAATATCTGCTATGCTGAAAGGCTACTGAAATATTAATAATACAATGAAAAACTATAGAAATGCATGTAGGAAATACAAAATGCTGCCTGCTTTTCTTGCTTACTCAGTTCTCATCACATCAGCCAGCCTCCTTGCTATTTTTTTAATATCTCAGGCAACATACAGCAGAGCTTTAGCACTTGCTTTTTCTTCTACTTCACATAAAGACTCTTCCTCCAGATCTTTACTCAAAAGTCATTTTCTCAGTGTTGCCTATTTTGGTCACACTGTCTAAGATTACACCCCTTCCCCATCTCCCCTTCCCTCACACACATTCCCCTCTCCATCCATTTTTCATGTTTTAATTTTACTTTTAGCATTTGTTACTCTTTAATATATTAAATTCTGTATTTATTCATCTTGTTCACTCTCTTTCCAATTTGAATATAAACACCATGAAAGGGGTGAAGTTTGTGTATTAGTTGATGGTCAGATCCAAGGGTCAATCCAAGGGTCGATTCAAGGGCCAGTTCGGTAGTAGAAGCTGAGTATTTTGTTCAGAAATGAATGAATACTCTGAGGGTGATAAAGTTTCATGTTATTAGAAGTGGGAAAAAATAACTTTTAAACCAAGGAGATGTTTTTAAAAATCTTTTGTATGTTAATAAGGAGAAAGTGAAGAACATTAATTAAAGAAGGAAAACAGAAAGAAATTTAGTGGCCAAGCAAGGATGACAAATTTTATATTTGTCATGCTGTCCTCACTATTGGTAACAGCTTCCTGAAGCACTAAATTGAAGAAATTCATCATCTTGGCTCAGACAAAATGACTTTATTCAATTAAAATACCTACTTTAAGTTCTGGGTAGATCAAGTAAGTTACAGCATTTGTGGCATGTATTTGGCATTCCCATTGTAAAGTACTTTAGGAAATTTTATCAGGAGATGTTTGGCAATATAGTGAAAGAGATGACCTGGTTTAACATAATTAATTTAGGTCATTCTAGAGCTGGCCTCTTAGGTTCTTTAACCCAGGGTCAATTTCAATCCTCCTTTGGAGAAAGGTGTCTACTTACTCATTGCTCACATTAAAGCCATTTAGAGTCCCTACCACTTCCAAAGGTTATTGTAAAAAAGAAATTCAGTTAACCTTACAGCTTGAAAATAAAAAAAAAAATATTTGACCCAATAAAGATCATGGATTCTAAGAATTCACAAAGAGTTTGGGAACATTTAAGCAATTCAAGCAGTTAGATGTAGTGAAATACATCATATACAACACCCAGGGTTAGAATAAGCTCTCTGCAGAGTTAAAACATTAGTTTATGAATTTTTTTTCCTTTTAAGAATGAAGGGTTGACAGACTGGGAGAAACTATTTGCAAAAGATATATCTGATGAAGATAATATAAAATATACAAGCACTCTTAAAACACACTAATAAGAGCCTGAACAGACACCTCACCTAGAAAGGTATAGAGATGACAAATACATATATAAAAACATGTTCTACATCATATGTCATTAGAGAAATTCAAATAAAAACAACATTAAGACACCTCTGCATATCTATTACAATAGCCAAAATCCAAAACTCTGACAACACCAAATGCTGGCAAGAATGTGGAACAGGAATTCTAATTCATTGCTGGTGGAAATACTAAATGGCACAGCCACTTTGGAAAATAGTTTGGCAGTTTCCTGAGAAACTAAGCATGCTTTTACCATACAGTCGAGCAATAATGCTTTTTGGTATTTATTCAAATGAGTTGAAAATTTATGTCCACACAAAAACCTGCATAAGGATGTTTATAGCATCTTTAATCACAATTGCCAAAACTTGAAAGCAACTAAGATGTCCTTCAAAGGGTGAAGTGATCAATAAACTGTGGTATATACACACAAATAAATATGTTTCAGCACTAAAAAGAAATGAGCCATCAAATCATCAAAAAACATGGAGAAACCTTTGTCAAATGTGATACAAAATGGCAAATCAGGGTTTTAGAGATCTAAAATGAAGTCTGAAAGCCATCCTAAGAAGGACTACCTGAAAAACCAGAAAAACTAGAAACTTGCCTTGAACCTTGAAACTGGGTCAAATTGCAATTACGACAACGTCTTAGAAAACAGCTGAATTTTGCCAATGCTGCTGATCCTAAACAGCAACAATTAATGAACTATAGACTCACATATTAAGCCAGTCTCCTACACCAATGTTAATTCTTTCAAAACTACTTGAGTAATCACCCTTAGCTTCCTGAAAAAAAAAAAAAAAAAAATCAATGCCAAGCCCCCCAGACTTCATACTATGCACCTATCCCTTTGGCTGAGTCTAATTTGCATCCTTTTGCCATAATAAAATTGTGATTGTAACTATACCACTTAAAAAAAAAAATCCGGCCAGGCACGGTGGCCAACGCCTATAATCCTAGCACTCTGGGAGGCCAAGGCAAGTGGATCATTTGAGCTCAGGAGTTCAAGACAGGCCTGAGCAAGAGAGAGACCTCGTCTCTACTAATAATTAGAAAGAAATTTCCAACATTTTCCTCTAGAATTCTAATAGTTTCACACCTAAGGTTCAAGTCAGTTACCCAGCGTGAGTTGATTTTTGTGAGAGGTGAAAGGTGTTGGTCTTGTTTCAGTCTTCTACATGTGGCTATCCAGTTTTCCCAGCACGATTTATTGAATAGGGATTCTTTTCCCCAGTGTATGTTTTTGTCTGTTTTTTCAAAGATTAGTTGGCTATATGAGGATGGTTTTTATATCTGGGTTACCTGTTCTTTTCCACTGGTCAATGTCCCTGTTCTTGTGCCAGTAAAAAGCTGTTTTAATGACTATAGCCTTGTAGTATAGTTTGAAGTCTAGTAAATTGATACCTCCTATTTTGTTTTTATTGCCTAGGATTGATTTTGCTATACAGGGTCTTCTCTGGTTCCATACGAAGCGTAAAATTATATTTTCTATATCTGTGAAAAATGATGATGGTATTTTGATAGGGATTGCGTTGACTCTGTAGGTCACTTTGGGTAGTATAGACATTTTAACAATGTTGATTCTGCCGACCCATCTGTTTATTCTTCCATCTATTTACATCCTCTGCTATTTCCTTCTTCAGTGTTTCATAATTCTCCCTGTAGAGGTCTTTTACCTCCTTAGTTAAATATATTCCAAGGTACTTCTTTTCTTTGTTGCTATTTTGAAGGGAATTGAGTCTTTGATTTGGTTCTCACTTTTATACTCTTCTAGACATTGGCCTAGGCAAAGAATTTATGAAGAAGACCCCAAAGGCAATCACAGCAGCAACAAAAATAAACAAATGGGACCTGATCAAATTAAAAAGCTTCTGCACAGCCAAAGAAACTGTCAAGAGAGCAAACAGACAACCCATAGAGTGGGAGAAAATTTTTGCAAGCTACACATCTGATAAAGGGCTGATAACTAGAATCTATTTAGAACTCAGGAAAATCAGCAAGAAAAAATCAAACAACTCTATCAAAAAATGGGCAAAGGACATGAACAGAAACTTCTCAAAAGAAGACAGAATAATGGCCAACAAACATATGAAAAAATGTTCAACATCTCTAATCATCAGGGAAATGCAAATCAAAACCACAATGAGATATCACTTAACTCCAGTGAGAATGGCCTTTATCAAAAAGTCCCCAAACAACAAATGCTGGCATGGATGCGGAGAGAGAGGAACACTCCTACACTGCTGGTGGGACTGCAAACTAGTTCAACCTCTGTGGAAAGCAATATGGAGATACCTCAAAGTGATACAAGTAGATCTACTATTTGATCCAGCAATTCCACTACTGGGCATCTACCCAAAAGATCAAATGACACTCTACAAATAGGACACCTGCACTCGAATGTTTATAGCAGTGCAATTCACAATTGCAAAGCTGTGGAAACAACCCAAGTGCCCATCAACTCATGAGTGGATTAATAAAATGTGGTATTTGTATACCATGGAGTACTATTCAGCTCTAAGAAACAACGGTGATATAGCACATCTTATATTTTCCTGGTTAGAGCTGAAACCCATACTACTAAGTGAAGTATCCCAACAATGAAAAAACAAGCACCACATATATTCACCAGCAAACTGGTATTAACTGAGCAGTACCTAAGTGGACACATAGGTACTACAGTAATAGGGTATTGGGCAGGGGGGAGGGGGGAGGGTATATACATACGTAATGAGTGAGATGTGTACCATCTGGGGGATGGTCATGCTGGAAACTCAGACTTGTGGGGGGTGGGAGGGAGAAGGGCATTTATTGAAACCTTAAAATTTATAGCCCCATAATATGCCAAAAAAAAAAAAAAAAAGGAAACAATGGTGATGTAGCACCTCTTGTATTTTCCTGGATATAGTTGGAACCCATTCTACTAAGTGAAGTATCTCAAGAATGGAAAAACAAGCACCACATGTACTCACCAGCAAATTGGTATTAACCGATCAACACCTCAGTGGACATATAGGAGTAACATTTATCAGGTATCGGGAGCGTGGGAGTGGGGAGGAAGGGATGGGATATACAACCACAACGAGTAAGATGTGAAACATTTGGGGGATGGACATGCTTGAAGCTCTTACTCGAGGTGGGAGGGGGGCATGTACCCCCATAACACTTGTACCCCCATAATATGCTAAAAAAAATTATAGATCCACAATCTAAAACAAACAAACAAACAAACAAAAAATAGAAAGAAATTATCTGGACAACTGAAAAAATATATGTAGAAAAAATTAGCGGGGCATAGTGGCACATGCCTGTAGTCCCAGCTACCCAGGAGGCTGAGACAGAAGAATCTCTTGAACCCAGGAGTTTGAGGTTGCTGTGAGTTAGGCCGACTCCATGGCATTCTAGTGGGGTCAACAGAGTGAGACTCTGTCTCAAAAAAAAAAAAAACAAAAAAAAAAAAACAAAAAAAAAAACAATCCCTACTCTCCTTCCTCTCTTCAAAATAGATTTTGACCTTTAGCCAAATCTGTGTGTCCTGAATTGCAATTCCTAAGGCCTTAATAAATGCCTTGTCTTCCTGCATTGTAGTCTGGTATTTCACTCTTTTTTAGCTGACATATTAAAATGCATGTTACTAATTGAAAAAAGACAATCTTAAAAAGCTATATAGTATATCATTCCAACAATATGACATTGCGTAAAAGACAAAACTACGGAGACAGCAAAAGCATCAGTGGTTGCCAGGGGTGAGGGAGCAGAGATGGATAAATCAGGGGAGTAGAGAGAATTTTTAGACCATAGCAATTATGTGTGATACCATAATGGTGTATACATGTCTTTATACACTTGCCAAAACTTATAGAATGTATAACACCATGAGTGAACCCTAATGTAAACTATGGACTTTAGGTGATAATGATATGTAAATGTAAGTTAATTGATTCTAAAATTGTACCACTTTGGTACAGAATGTTGATAGTAATGCAAGCTGTGCACTTGTGGGTATATGGATATATGGTTGTGGATATATGGGAACTGTCTGTACCTTCCACTGAATTTGTCTCAGAACCTGAAATTCCTTTTAAAAATAAAGTCTATTTTTTAAAAATCATCTAGACCCAATTTTAAGTATCTGGTGTCAGAGATATTATGTCAAGTGGAAAAATTGGCCTTGCAACTGTTTTTATCCAGTTTTAAATTCACAGAGAAACTTGTGTATTTCATTTAGACCCCATGACCTCATTAATTCAGATCTGCTCATTTCGAATGCATGATATTCAAGCTGGACTAAAGAATACTTTTGTAGCCTACAAAAGTAAGGGTTTTCTAGGAGAGAAAAACTTGAATAGAGAATTCATATTATGTTCAAAATATTCATCTGTTTTCAATTATTTTAAGCACTTTAAGCAATTCATTTACACATGAATGACTCAAATGGTAGAATACAAAACTCTTGTCAGTATAAAAATGCCAATCTGCAGTTTTTTTTACCTTGAAACTTTTTGGTTAAGTTATAAAGCAATATAAATGCTTGGCTTGTAAAATCATATCTAAAATCAACTGATTTCTTAAATGTTTCTGATTCTTGCCTTTCACAATCTTTCAGAATGAACTTTTATATTGATTTTACTTGTGTACAATACTCATTGCTGAAGCTACTTTGTATTATAGTGTTATATTACATTTATTATAATATTATAATATATAATTCAATTATATATTATAATACCACTAATTTTTGTCTTAGTTATTTTTAAATAATTTATATTGGTCAACAAATAAGGAAAAAAAATCACAATATCAGGCTTTCAGATCTTTAAATGCATTCTATAATACTAAGGGCCAATTTTAGTACATAAAACTGAAGGAAGAGATGGTAAAACTCAAATAGATATTACTTCGACAAACATTCAGCAAATTTAAACACAATATAAGCAATGCATCATGCACATTCATTTTGGGTGATTTTTATCCATGAAATATCTTAAATAATAAATCCATAGAGTTTGGAATTATGATTTTTTTAAATTTAGGTGTCCCTTAAACAAGCACGGACACTATAGATTTTTTTCCAAAGACATTTTCTAAAAGCTCAAAATTTGAATTATGTGACTCCATGTAAAATTTTTGTTCAAAAATATTTTCTGACTGTCTTTAGATGACTAATGTTAGAGAAGCAGATTATTCCTCTTCAGTGAGCTTTTAATGTAGGGCAGAGGAATTTGTAGGACAGAGGAAGGGCAGAGGAATTCTTCTACTTGTCGGGAATTCACTTGGGTGGGGCAACGAGCTAACGGCAAACCTTTGCTTCTGGTCATTGCTTGCTTGCTACACTGCTGTAAGGGGAATTATGGGATGAGGTCATTGAAGCACGGGCAACTGGCCTATCAGGCAATAGAGGGCAAACAACCCACCAATTATTTCAAAAGGCAATAGTGGGCAACCAATCATTTTAAAGGTCAACGCATGATCCATGCGTAGTCAGCTTGTGCGCAGCTTGTGCACCATGGGGATAAAAGGCATGCCGTTGTTCCGGTTGGGGTCCTTGCCTGTGAGAGTGGCCCCTGCGTTGGTGCTCTGGGGCATGGACCCTGGCTAGCCAGAAAATAAACCTCCTCTTGTGTGATTGCATCCTCGATGTCTCTGCTTTTCTGTCCGGTGGGGCTGTGGAAGGTCGGTCCCTAACATTAAATTTTATTTTATCTAAGTTAAATATTTATCACAAATATGCCGCTTCAAACTTTTCAGCCAACTTTTCTAGAAAACTTTCTAGAAACTATCTAGGTTATTTTATCTTACATTTTAATTAAAAATGTTTTTACGGCCGGGCGAGGTGGCTCAGGCCTGTAATCCTAGCACTTTGGGAGGCCGAGGCGGGCGGATTGCTCAAGGTCAGGAGTTCGAAACCAGACTGAGCGAGATCCCGTCTCTACCAAAAATAGAAAGAAATTAATTGACCAACTAAAAAAATATATATACAAAAAATTAGCCGGGCATGGTGGCACATGCCTGTAGTCCCAGCTACTCAGGAGGCTGAGGCAGGAGGATCGCTTGAGCCCAGAAGATTGAGGTTGCTGTGAGTGAGGCTGATGCCATGGCACTCACTCTAGCCTGGGCAACAAAGAGAGACTCTGTCTCAAAAAAAAAATAAAAATAAAAATAAAAATGTTTTTACATTTAATCAACACTAATTTATTGACATCTATTAACTCGATCTTATATAGGTATCAGCCCATAATTAAGAGGTTGCTTATATGAGTTTGGTTATTTTTATTCAGACATAGTTATAGTGATAAAAAGGATGTCATTAATTAGCATTAGCAAAAGTCCTAAGAAATGAATAAATTTTGTTAAACAAAAAAATTATTTGTCATTTCAATTGCTATCACTTACTACTTACACAATGTCTGGAAAAGAAAAAGATTGTGTGAGTACTTCCTGATGAAACATGATTAAGCGTATAGTCAGCAAAAATTCAAATTCCAATTTTCCACTTCATAGTTGCATGACATTGAGGCAATACTTAACTTTTTTAAAAAAAATGCATTTTAAAGGTCTTTGGAATATTGTGGATTCCATGTGATAATATGCATAAATACCTTAGCACACTCTCTGATACAAAATACATACTCAATAAATTATTATCTGATACTCAAATAAATGAAGATCCTGCAATGGATAAGCAGAAACATTGGTTCAGTTATTTTTTTTTTAATTTCAAAATATTAAGGGGGTTCAAATGTTTTTTGTTACATGGACACCTTATGCAATGGTTAATTGGAGCTTCTAGTGTTTCCATCACCAGAATAGTGTTCATTGTACCTGATAGATAAGTTTTTGCCTCCTCCCACCTCCCACTTCCCGCCTTCTTGGTATCCAATGCCCTTTATTTCTCTTTGTGCCCATGTGTGCCCAATGTTTAACTCCCAATTATTAAAGAGTACATTTAGTGTGTGTTTTTCCATCTCTAAGATACTTCACTTAGAATAATGGTCTCCCCATCCACCTTACCCATCTCAGAATGGCCAATTACTAAAAAGTCAAAATATAACAGATGCTGGCATGGACTCAGAGAGCAAGGAATGCTTATACACTGCTGGTGGAACTGCAAATGAGTGCAACCTCTATGGAAAACAGTATGGATATTCCTCAAAAAAAAATAAATGTTCAGTTATTTTCAACCATCTGAAACATAAATTGACCAGAACTTAGTCATAATCCATTTCCTAAAATATGCCATTACCTTTCTGGAACTCATTATGTGGCTATCTTACATTCTGACTATATCTAAATATAAAACAAAAATATCACTAAACTCTGAAATATCCTTGATAATTGTCCACATCGAACTTTAGAGATTTTATTCCAGAAAGAATATTTTAATCTCATATAAGTTCCTGATATTTACATTAAAAACAATGAAAATAAGCATGTAAAAATGTAGAATATCTGTATTTAGACAGTATATGGGATGTTGTAGGAAATAGCAACAAGGAATGATAAGAAAAATACTAAAAAGAATGCAAAACAAGTAAAAATGTGGGTACATTAACTTGTGAAAAACAAACAGTATTCTGTGACCAACATATACAGAGAATATTTACTAGAAGACTATTAAAAGTTTGTATAGGAGAATGGACTGTAAAGACACCCCGAAATAATTGTACAGCACCTCAAATCATAAAAAACAGGCCAAAAAACTGCCTTACTTATAGACATAAGAACATCTGTGAAACCATCCAAAGTTTTAATCAAAATTATTAAAGATTTAAGGTATAGTTTTTTATTATATGTTTGCATGTATTTACCAGAGGTAACCACTATCAAGAAAATTTTATTGTCTAGAAATTTTCAATTTGTTGAAAGTATCAAATGCGTAATATTTTAGTGTATTTGAAAATGAATCTACAAATGTATTTTACAACTGTCTGATTTTTTAAATGCTGTTTTTGAAAAAGCTTTAGTGCTGCTATAATGTCTAAGGCTCACCCTACTGTGTGAAAATGTGAAGCTTCACTCCCTCGTTTGCAGTGAAAAAATGAGTATGTGATCATCCTTTGAATAGGATACATAAAATGCCTGCTGGCAAAAGAAACTCAAAAAGATAGACATAAAATTTAACCTTAGAAAAACAGTAGAAAGCCTCACGATCTGCTCTGTTTTGTCAGCAACTACTGGCAGTCATGTCAACAATTTAAAAAAAATGTATAGTGTTCAGCAAAATCCACATGAATATTAGACTTTGTATAGGGTGTATCTACGTTAGCATGACTTATGGAATTTTGAGATTATAAAATTCTGGAAATTATGTAGCAGATATGAACTGAGGCCAAATTAAATATATGTGTATATATATACACACACACATTATATTTTTTAAAAAGGCATACATTTGTACTCAATCGTTCAACTAAGTAAAAAAAAAAAAAAAGGAATGCTAATTTAAAAGTTACTAGATGTGGCAGGTTGAGGTGGCTCACACCTGTAATCCCAGCACTCTGGGAGGCCAAGGCAGGCAGATCGCTCGAGGTCAGGAGTTCGAAACCAGCCTGAGTGAGATCCCGTCTTTACCAAAAATAGAAATGAATTAATTGACCAACTAAAAATATACATGCAAAAAATTAGCCAGGCATAGTGGCACATGCCTGTAGTCCCAGCTACTTGGGAGGCTGAGGCAGTAGGATTGCTTGAGCCCAGGAGTTTGAGGTTGCTGTGAGCTAGGCTAACTCCACGGCACTTACTCTAGCCTGGGCAACAAAGTGAGACTCTGTCTCAAAAAAAAAAAAAAAAAAAAAAAGTTACTAGATGTATTGTTGATCTCTAAATAGGTAATATCAGATTTTATTTTTTATCCTTAAATGTGTGAAGATTTAAGGATCAAGCAAAGGTTTTAGTGAGATCCTGCTAATTTGTTTAAGTATTATACTAAAGTGAAATTTCTACAATTCTGGCTGCCCTGATTCTCCTAGGAAGAATTTTCAATTACTAATCTGCAGTGACAGCCTTCACTGATATTCCTTTATTATGGTACATACCATATCACATTGCAGTTATTGACTAACCAACCTATGCTTCCCCTAATTTCCTTGCCCTTGAGCAAGAGAACTTTGTCTCTGTTTGCATAGTCCTAGAGTTTAAAATAACAAAAACAATGTGTAACAATTATCTTCTAATTTTTGCTAGATTGTTCATCTTTCCCATAATAAAAAAAAAATAACACATTACTTTTATCTTGGGAGACTCACCAGTATAAACATGAAAGAAAATGGGCAAAGAAAAATTTCCTGATTTCTTTTTCTTCCAAGTTTCTTCTCATTAGTATATATTTTAAAAATAAATATAAGTAATACTTGGAGTGCTTTTTCTTCATTTTCAGAAAATGTTTGTGTTTTGATTCTCAGACCACCCTTTAATTCTCTTGACCACCCTTTTAAGTATTTAAATACAAGTTGAGCATCTCTAATCTGAAAACCTGAAATCTAAAATCTGCAATGCTGCAAAGTCCAAAAATTTTTGAATAGTGACATGATACCACAAATGGAAAGTTTCACAGCTGACTGTGATGACTATGACAGTCAAATGCAGTCAAAACTTTGTCTTATGAACAACGTTATTAAAAATATTATACAAATTACATTCAAGCTATGCATATAAAGTGTTTATGAAACATAATTTTGTCCTTAGACTTGGGTCCCATCATCCAGAGATCTCATTATGTAATATACAAATATTCCAAAATCTGAAAAACTCTGAAATCCAAAACATTTCTTGTCCTAAACATTTTGAATAAGACATGTTCAACCTGCATATAGAAGATTTAGGACAACAAAACCAAGATGAAAACCTTGGAGCTGAAGATGATTGAATCAACTAATATGCTAATTATTAAGAAACATTATTCCAGAGATTGAGAAGGTCTGAAATAGACCCTATCTCTTTTCTTCTGTTAAGTTTTCAGAATGATGTAAAGTTACAAAAGGTCAGATTAATTTCTCATAAACAGAGAGACAGCTAACAGTGCTGGGAGACATCATTGTAGGTGACAGATATTTAGTGAAAACAGCCTTATGTTAAATGAGTTGTGATGTTCAAATAAAGATTCTGGTTTAATGTCATTCTCTCTCTCTCTCTCTCTCTCTCTGTCTCTCTCTCTCAAATATGAAATGACAATACTTGTGTTGATTGTTTGCTTCTTTACTATTTGCAAGACAATTTCCTTTGAACAGCATCTGTCTCTTGATCACAAGTAGCAGCAGGTACTGATGTAGCAATGATATGCTACATATCTTACTCTGAACAACACTCATAAAAGGACCTACATTAAGTAAAATACTAGTTATAAATTAAATGATGCTGTTTTATTTCACTTGATATAATAAACATTATTGGAAATGCAAACTTATTGGAAATGCATTCTAAATTTATATGCTTCAATGAATATAGGGTTTGTGTGTGTGTGTGTGTGGATTTGCTCTTGTTGCTGGTGTTAATTGCATTTCTGAAATATAGAGTACAGAAGGAAAAATGCCTATACATCATAAAAAGGAAATACCCCTTTCTTAGGCTATACAATTGCAAAAGGTTAAGTTCCTCTTAATCAAGAAGCTATAACAAAACAACAACAGAATTTTAACATACTACATTTGAGAAAAATGAAATGAAACAAATATATATAGCAATAGGCATGGAGAATAGTTTTACAATATAAATAACTATTCTGTTTATTAACATATAGAAGAATTTTTAAAATATAATAACAAAAATCCAATAAGAAACTGAGAAAGAATTAAGAAAATGATGCAATTTAACATGATCAAACTAATATAGAAGTTGAAGAAAATACATGATATAAAGGAAAATTTTTTTGAATTTCCACAGAAATTAAAAAGGGGATATAAATTTTTTGAGAGAAGATATTAGATATTGAAGTTAGGCAAAGCAAACCTATTCTATAGATGCTAGTAATTTTCATAAAAGACAATCAAAGCAATTTATTTAATAAAATTACTAAAAATCATATTTTAAAAAGATGCATGTTAAAAGTAAATGTAGACCCACTTTCCAAAATGGCATATTGCTTAACTGAGAAAATAGACAACTTTGAGTCAAATCTAGTAAAACTATTGAACTATAAAGAAAAAGAAAAAACAAATAAATTATTTGATCACATTGGTGAAAAGACCAGCTACTTTTAAAATATAGAAAATAAGATTGATGACAATAATTTATGCCAGAAGAAAATGCAGTAAATGTGAGCAAAAATGTGAGCCAGGAATGTTATGTATAATCAAGTAGACCTTCGAATATAAAAGTCACAGAACAACAGTTATGAACGTGGAAAAACTCAGGGAGCCCAACTGTGACTGGAGAAACATTCTCAAAAGGACTAAGGAGGGGGGAGGGGGGGCGGGTATATACATACATAATGAGTGAGATGTGCACCATCTGGGGGATGGTCATGATGGAGACTCAGACTTTTGGGGGGAGGGGGGAAATGGGCATTTATTGAAACCTTAAAATCTGTACCCCCATAATATGCCGAAATAAAAAAAATAAAATAAAATAAAATAAAAAAGGACTAGAAGGGTAAATTTCATATATATTTATATAAATCTCAGCCAAAGAGAAGACATAAGGGTGACGGAACAGTGTGTAATTGGTTCATGTTCTGGCAATATAGATCTAATAGAATTATCCAAAAATGTGAAGAGTTTAATGGGAATGAGAATACATGGAGAGTTGAGTAAATTCACTGATTGTCATAGGAAGGGGTCAGTGAACCAGGTCTTGAGACAAATCCAGCCTGTTGCCTACTTTTGGAAATGAAGTATAATTGGAACACAGACTTTTTTTTTTAATGTATTGTTTACAGCTTTCCTAGTGCTACAAAAGCAGATTTAAGCAAGTGTGATTATTGAATAAAATGTTTATTATTAATACATGGACCTTAACAGAAAAAAAAAATTTAGAAGCCCTTTTCTAGAGGTAATAATTGAGAATAAATAAATTATTGTATGTGCCCACACACACTGACTCACACAAACACACACATTGCAGTTTAGTGAGGCACTCAATGTCCTTTTCATAAATTCCTTTTCTGATTACACACATACACACTCACATACACACACACACACACACACACACACACACACACCCTTTGTCACCCAGGCTGGATTGCAGTGGCAGTATCATCACTCATTACAATCTGAAACTCCTGGGCTCAAGCAATCCTCCTGCTTCAGCCTCCAGAGTAGCCAGGATTACAGGTACAGACCACTGTGCCTGCTTAATTTTGTTTTTATTTTTTGTAGAGAAGGAGTCTATGTAATATTCTGAATAATTTTTTAAAAAGGTATTTTATTCAGTCTGTGTTTGGCCAGGGAAAATAATGATAAATACAGTAAGTAGTGACACAGTCTGCAAGAAGGGATCTTAATAACACTTTGACGTGCATTGTAGTCCATCCTTAGTCCTTCTTTACTTTGTATTTCTTATATGAATAATTCTGAGATGAGCTCCTGTGGAACTGTTTTCTTTTCCTGGGAAATTTACATGAGCATAATAGTGGAAACAAACTGAAGGCTACAAATGATGCTCATTGTCCCCCTCTTCTGAAGCACTCCGGATGTCTGTCACCATCTGGATGGTTGGCCTGGTCGAGAGACTCAGACCCTAATCATCATGACCTTGTCAGTCTGTGAATGTTGCATATATCCATTTAATATCAAAACTGAAAAAAATAATACTAAGAGCACCTCTGTAAATCATCTAAAAGCCAAAGATATTCTTCTCTACCCTCAGTGTTTTAAATTTCACACTTTGCCTTTATTATTTTTTTTTTTAAAAAAAAGAGTCTAGCTCTGTCTAGCTCTGTCTCCCTGGCCAGAGTGCAGTGGCAGTATCATAGTTCACTGCAGCCTCAAATTCCTGGCCTCAAGCGATTCTTCTGCCTCAGCCACCCGAGTAGTTGAGAGGGACTATAGGGCATGTCACCACACCTGGCTAATTTTTCTTTTTCTTTTTCTCTTTTCTTTTCTTTTCTTTTCTTTTTTCTTTCTCTTCTCTTCTTTCTTTCTTTCTTTCTTTCTTTCTTTCTTTCTTTCTTTCTTTCTTTCTTTCTTTCTTTCTTTCTTTCTTCCTTCCTTTCTTTCTTTCTTTCTTTTTTTTTTTTTTGATACAGATGGGATATTCCTCTTGCTCAGACTAGTTTTGAACCCTTGGCCTCAAGTGATCCTCCCTCTTGACCTTCCAGAGTGCTAGGATTACAGGCGTGAGCCCCTGCACCTGGCCATAATATTTTTATTATTGCGCTAGAACACTTTTTGTGACATCTACCCTCTTAACAAATTTTTGTGTACACAATACCATGTCATTAACTATAGGCACAATGTACAGTAGACTTGACTTCTTGAACTTAATCATCTTGCAAAACTGAAACTTTATACCTTTTGAATAACAACTCCCCACTTCCCCTACCCCTCAGGACCTGGTAATCACTATTCTAATCTCTGCTTCTATGTGTTTGACTATTTTAGTTGTTTCATAAAAGTGGAATCATACAGTATTTGTCTTTCTGTGACTGGCTTATTTCCCTTTATGAGGAAGCTATCGTGGAAAACAGTGTGGTGGTTCTTCAAAAAATTAAAAATAAGAATACTATATGATCCATAAATCCCACTTGTGGGTATGTATCCAAAAGAATTGAAACCAGAATCAATGTGGTTTCTCTTGAAGACATATTTGCACTCCTGTGTTCACAACAGCAAGATGTGGAAACAACCTAAATGTTCATCAATGGATGAATGGATTTTAAAAAATGCTGTGTATACATACAATGAAATATAGTCAGCTTTAAAAAATAAGGAAATCCTGACATATTTGACAACAAGGATGAACCGTGAAGACATTATGCTAAATGAAATAACTCTGCCTTTATTTTTTTAGCAATACACTACCTCCTTCAAATCAGCATGGCCCATGGTACCTACCAGGATCATGAGTCTTTTCCTCTCCTGCTGATCTTTTAGTATAAGAACCTCAAAGTTATTAAGTGACAACCACAGCTTAAAGCTTAGTTTTACTTTTATTATATTCTCTTTTGCAGAACCATTTCCTCTCTGGAAACCAAGATCTCAAACTGTTATAACTCAAATATATGAGAAAGGAAATCATAAATTATCTAAAGTCAAGTAGGAGACAGACCATAGGCTACTCTGTCTACCTTTTAGTTCCTAGATTGATGCTTTCCACCTATTGAAGACACAGTACTATTCAATCACATCTGACTTATGTTCATCCTGAAGGATGGCTCTACATTCTTACAATGCTCTGTCTCCAAATGGTACTAAAGTTTTACCTTCAAAATTCTATTCAATTACTCTTTCATGCTGGCAGCTTCTGCATGGTGCATTATGTGACAAGCTCCGTGCCTACAGCTATGCCTCCATTGCTGTAACTTGGGCCCTTGGTCCACTGCAATGCTATATGGGTCCCACATTGGCCCATCAAATAGTTTATAAGTCCTTATATAATTATGCTACCTATGGAAGTGTCAGCAGGAAAAGCAAAGCCATATCCAGAATATATGTCATTTACAGTCAAGATGAATTACTGGCTTTGAAGAATGGAAGAAGTACATTGATTGTGACAATGATAATATAGGTTGGTCATGTCTATCCATTTCTCCTCTATGTGCCCTTTTTCTAATATAAGTTAAGTAGGAAGATGTGATAAGTCAAACTTACATTCTTGTTTCCATTGGAACTTAAATACATTGACATCCTTTTGTCTGTTCTTACTTCTTGTTTGAGGAACATGAAAAAGTTGAACCTAGGAAGCCCAGTGTCAGATTTCATAAGTTAGATTGAAGAAAAGCCCAGGTGCTGTCACAGAAGCTGAATTAGGAGAAAGGGGCCACTTTTTTCTATAGTTTTAACACTCAAGTTTCTTGAGCAAACTTAGCAAACCCAGATTAATAATAATGACAATAAGCAACATTGTCTTCCAGGGCTGTTCACTATATAAACATTCTTGAAACATAATCGGAAAGAAAAAGGACAGTCAGTGCTTCCGCTTACAAAATGTGCAGAAACATGAGAGATCCATGAGAGGTTGTGTCTCAACAGTTGGTACTGCCAGTAAAATAAAAGTTATGTACGAGCCTTGGTTTTAACAAGTAAATTTTTTTTTCCTGGAATAAGACTTAAAAACTTTATAGGGGAAATATTAAAAAATGAATTATGATTTAAACATTTTTCTCATCCAAATATTGCCTACCAACAACAGAATATCTAGACTTTATAGTAATAATTAAATTCAGTCATCTTTGATAATTTGTATACTTTCACTTATAGAAAAGCCTGAGCTTTACATATGTCCTTTAAAAAAATATTTTCTCCTTATAAGATACATTTTTCATAGTAGGGCAACAGGATATATTTTAATTAACAATTTGTAGCTTGATTTATAATTTTATATATATATATATATATATATAGCGTATGAGTCTCCATTTGTACTTTTATTATGCTGTCAATAGTATTTTTGTGTGTGTTAATTCACTTCATTTCTCTACAACATCCCTTTGTGCAATCCAGTTGACAATAATATGGTTGCAATCACCTCATTTGAAATCTAATTCACTGTCTAATTGGGTTATATTGACTGAGCTACTATTCGCCATTGTCCAAGTCACTGCAATAATTTTATTTGTTCTATGAACATTTCACATCATTGAACTTAAATATTTGTATATAGCAAATGTCTTAATTTAAATTATTAATTTGACATATGTGTATGCATACTCTTATCACATTGCAAAATAACAGAAGCATATTCACCTTGAAGAACATTAAAAACAAAGTTGAAGACTGGCACAAATATGTCATTAAATGTATACAAGAACAAAAGTTGCAAGTCCCAGAAAAGATTAGTAAGGCTTACTTTGCCTAGTAATTTAAATGTGATTTTTAATTTCTCTATATTCCCCATTTGACAAACCATTTTAGGAGACATATGGAAATACAAAATGTCAAAATTTCAGCACTCCTGTATTATTAACGAGTAGCATACAAATAAATGGCAGAGATTGTATACCAAATCACCATTCTGAAAGCACTTGTGTCTATAAAACTTACTGGTTAATATTTCAGGTTATACAAAAGTTGTGAGAATTAATGTATAATTGAAAATTGTAGGTGGGGTTGAACATTGAATCACAGTAATTTGTGTGAAATTGAGTTTACAATTGAACAGAGCCTTTCTTAAAAAACAAAAATTCTTCCAAAGAGATAAAACAACTAATGTACTTTGTTTTTTATATTTATTGCAGTCTTCAGCACCACAATTCCCCCATGTATACACAATAAAAGCCCACAAAATATATTTTTAATTTTTAAAAATATTTATTATTTGTGCAGTGATTGTAGTAATTTGAGATGAGAGTTAATAGGAAATTTGAATATCTAACATTGTATTTCTGGTGTATTTGATAAAAAAATAAAAAAGCATATGTTTTAAAAATTTAAATTGCACATGAAGCTCCACTGGCTTTACTCTAGAAAACAAGAGTACAAATGCCATCAATCATTAGTTATTGTTCTAAGCTCCTCATGGAACATATTGTTTACACTAAAATATGTCCTATAATGAAAATCAATTATAGCTCCACAGCCACCAGGAATTAATAGATTAGGTGTTAGTTTAGCAAGCTGCTTTACAGAGGACATGTTTCAGCATTATATAATTAATAAGAAAACTTTACTTCACAAAATGTTTCATATACAAGGGCCTCAAAAAGTTGAAAATTAATCAATTAAATTTAGTTGATTAATATGTATCAATATCCAACAATAAAAATAGGTAAAGAAAAGTATAGCATAATCACATGATTGACATGAATCACATGTGACTATTTAATGATATAGAAAAAGACTACTTTGAATAACTAATAACAATAGCAGTAATGAAACAATATGAATCTATAAACACTTTATGCAAAAATAGGTAAAAATATGAATAGAAAAATAGTAGAATCTAGAGACATAAAAAAACTTTTGTGTTTGAGAAGTAAGCATATGAATATATATATGCCTTCTTTCTAAAATGATCTTTTACAATGCTATTTTTAATATCAAAATTATATAATTAACATTAAAAAGTTATTTATTTAGGATTGCAGAAACTAAAGCTTGAATTTTCTTAAGTTCCATAGCACTGGGGAAATTAATCAGTGTAGGAAGATTGGATATCTTTTTATGGTCACTATATAAATATTAAAAAAGATAGCTGCTAAAAGATACCTGTGTTTCCTTATAGTCAACAATATTTTTAGTAGTAGTGAGTGGTTTATAACATATTTGGGAAGCACAAATACAAAATATAATTAATTCAACTTTTTTTATTGATAACTAAAATGCAGGGTTTTTTTTTTTTTTTTCAGTGCTGTGGAAATAAGGATGAGGGAAAAATGCCAACTGAGTTTTATCCCCTATGAAACAAGTTTTTTTCATTCCATTTCATTGATGAAAAGACTAACTAGAAAACTGTCTTGTGTTAGTTGTTAGGGCTGCCATAACAAAGTACCACAGACTAAAGGGCTTGACAAACAGTAGTTTATTCTCTCACAGTTCTGCTGCTAAAAACTCAGAGATTAAGATGTGGTGGGCAGCACTGACTGCTTATGACACCTGTCTCCTTGGCTTGTAGATGGCCTTCCCTCCTGTGTTGTCACATGGTCTTCCCTTTGTGTGTGGCTGTGTCCAAATTTCCTTTCTTATAGACACCAGTCATATTAATGCCAATTCTAATGACTTAACTTTAATTTCATTATATCTTTACCCTACAGCCAATTACAGTCCCATTCTGAAGTTCTGGGTGTTAAGACTTCAACATATGAATTTGGGAGAACACAATTCAGCCCATAACACATCTGGTGAACTTAAATAACTTTCCCAAATTCATATAGAAGATATGGTGTTCTGATATTCCAGAAGCTATTTTGTCATAAATGGCACAGCAAACATTCTTAATAAGGAAAATAACATACAATGTATTTTTTATGTAGTAATAAAACCATCATAACAAAATATATAATGAATCACAATCTGTATTAACATAAAGTGAATAAGTGTGCTTCAGGTTGAGATTACATAAATATTTGACTCAGCCTTTTTTCTTAAGTAGTCGTCTGCATGCCAGTTGTATATTTATATGAATATACTACTTGGAAGATTTTTTTCATGTATGTGCCTTTTTTTTTTATTATTTATCAAACCACATCTGAAGGTTTCAATGTATTCACTTCCAATTTCATCTCTTTATTTTTTCAATATTTCTTTTAATATTGCCCATTTAAAAATCATTTGAGTGTATAGATAAAAGGCACTATTTTATTGGCTGATATTAGGGATTAAATATGGATTACAATAGTGTTACATGACATATTGATCTTGTCTGTGTTGTAAGGTAGTCGAATTCATCTTTTCTCCACTTTCTCATGCCTTTATTTACCCATAATTTTTATTATCTATGTGTCTCTATTCTATTCTTGTCCTCAATCAGACTTGAATTCAATCAGATGCCTTTTCTCATGTTCTCCTCCTCAATTAACAGATCTTTCCCATTATAAATAGATGAGGCTAAAATGTAGGTTATTCCAACAAATTTGTGGCAAAGGGAACCCATCCAATTTCTGGTGCTCCTGACACTTGCTGTGCCATGAGTTAAAACGTTCTCTGTTCCTATGTCTTTGACCCAGAAATCTTGTGTCTTCTGACAAAACTGTGAAGACTTTGGCGTTTCTGAGACTTTATTTTACCCTACTTTACAAGTTAATAAGGTAGTCTTACTTTTTCATGGATACTGTCAGAACACACTGAATAATCTTTACTTACTGACAAGAGAGAAGCATGTGAGAATGCCTGCTTTGTCCCCCTCAATTTCCATCCTCCAGTAGCCATGTTGGAATTTTAATGTATTATATATGTCAAAGGAATTACAGAAGGGGATGACAGTCAAGACTGGAGAAAAAAGTTTGAAGATCAGGGTCAAGTGAATTAAATGAGTAAAAAGACCAGGGGAGAAGCTGCTACACATGAGAATGGCAAGGGTCATGATAGTTACTTATGTTAATGCACCTCCAAACTGTCCTTATTGATTGTACAGTTTGAAACCTATCATTGCATTATATCTGTGCCATGTTAAGAACCATGTATGAATCACTTACTGCCTGTATTTTTAAGAAAGGATACCAATACTTAGAGTCAGAACTCTTAAAACATCTTTATCTAAAGTCTAACATTTGGTCCTTTATCAAATTGTCATCTTTTCTACGTTAAGATTGTTTGGCTGCAGTTAACAACTAACCTGACTAATAGTAGGTCACATAACAGCAAATCTGGAGACAGTGAATGAAACTCCGTTCCGGGTTGCAAGTCTCATTCTTGTGCTAACATTTCCTATCACTTTCCTATCACTTGGCTTATTGTCTTTAGTATAATATTTTTCTCATCAATACCAGAAGATTGTCAGTTCCAAACATCATGTCCTTATACAATTATTTCCAAGGAAGGAAGACAAAGAAAGTGGCATTGAAAGCAACCTTCCCTTTGAGTCTGGCTTTTTTATCAGAAAGGAAGTGCTTTCACAAAGGGCACCGGCACAATCTTCTTACAATTCTAACTACAAAAGAAGCTGGGAAAGTGGATTTTATTTTTGGTCTTGTTTGAGTTGCAACAATCATTCTCTGTCAGAGATAGTATTTCTCTCCCTACAGAGGACTCAGAAATGTAAGAAACAATTTTTGAAAGGTTCACATTTATTGAAGTATAATTGCATGCAGTAAAACTGGCCACATTTCTATGTACAATTCTATGAATAACCAACATAAAGATATTGCATGGCTGAATTAATCCCCCCAAATCACTTTTGCCCCTCTATAGTGGGATGCACCCCTAGATAATCACTCCCCAAACCCACCCCCAGATAATCACTGATCTGATATTTACTTTCCAAAGTTTTCCTTGTTTAAATAGAATTTTATGTAGGTGGTAACATCACATGTAGTTTTTTATCTGGTGTTCTTCACATAGCCTTAGCTTAGCACTTTAGAGATTCATCCAGGAGTGAATTTGTTTGGTTTTTGTTTTCTTTTGAGTTTTTCTGAATAGTATTACATTGCGTTGATTTAACACAATGTGTTTATTCATTCACCTTTGGATAGACCTTGGTGTTGTCTCCAGTTTGGGGGGACCATGTATACAGGTCTTAGTGTGCACAATCTTTTTGTCTTTGGGTGAATACCTAGAATTGGGATTTCTGAGCTATGTAGTTGGAGTAAGTTTAACTTTATAAGGAATCTTCAAACTATTTCCCAATTGTTCTGTATCATTTTGCATCCCACCAGTAATAGGTGTGTTCTATTCACTTCATATCTCTGTCTGCACTTTATATAGTCAGTTTTATAGTTATTTTTCTTCTTCAATTTTAGCCATTCTTTTCTACTAGGTGTTGGCAAATGGTAGTATCTCATTGTTGCTTTAGTTTGCATTGCCCTAATAATGAACAATTTTTCATATATTTTCATGTACCAATTTGATTTTCACATCTTTTTTAGGTAAAGTGTCTGTTCAAATTATTTGCCAATTTTGAACTGAGTTTGTTTTCTTATTATTGATTTATGAGAATTCTTTTTATATTCTGAATAAAAAATATTTTATCAGATGTGTGTACTGCAAATATTATTTTGTGTCAATCCATAGCTTATCTTCTTTTTGTTTTAACAGTGTTTTTGATGAATAAAGAATCTAATTTTGATAAAGTTTGAGTTATGTTTTCTTTTATATTTCTAGTATTTTGGGCCCTGCCTAAGTTATTTTTACATAATCCCACATCACAAATATTTTCTCACACTTTTGTCAATACTTTTATAATTTAGTTATTATATTTAGCTCTATAAGCTCTTGTGCACTATTTTTTATATTGTAGAAATCTTGGTGTGAGGTTTTTCTTTTTTTTCTATATAGATATGGCGACTTTTAGTCTGAAATGTTGGTTCTTAGTGCTCTCATGGCAGAAGAATGACCAGATACACCATAGTAAGGCAAGCACGGAAATGTGGTTTACTGAGGAGGGAAAGATAAGATTATAAGGCAAGAACAAGATATAGGTTTACAGAGCACACTACATATTTCACAGATGACGACTGGACCCATTATCGCAACAAAGGGAGAACAAAAGGAAGGGGCCAAAAGGGGTTGGTTATGGTCTGCGTCTTGTTTTATAGTACCCAGATTGGGACTTCCCTCGTGGTTTAAACGTCACTATGGAACTACTTTGATTGGACAGTTGGGAGATATATGACTTGAGTCTCACTGCATATGCAGATCTCCCGTGAGCCTCTCTGAAAGCCCATTTTTGGGGGTGAATCTCACCAGCACAAACTTTTGTCCCTAGGAGAACCAAAATTCCTTGCTAACTACTTAACAGATATGCAATTGATCCAGCACCATTTGTTGAAAAGAATATTGAATTTTATTAATTCTTTTTGTTGAAATTCAATTGTCCCTAAACATAATAGGTATATATATTGATTCTATGTTCAAATGATTTATATGTCCATCTTTGCCAATACCGCAATGTCTTAATTGTAAGCTTTTAAATCAAGTAGTATAAAAGTTCCACCGTTTTCTTCATTTTTAAAACTATACTGACAATTCTAGGTCTTCTGGGTTTTTTTGTTTGTTTCTTTGCTTGTTTTTTCATTTTTTTATTTTTTATTTTTTTTTATTTCGGCATATTATGGGGGTACAGATTTTAAGGTTTCAATAAATGTCCATTTTCCCCCCTCGCCCCACAAGTCTGAGTCTCCAGCATGACCATCCCCCAGATGGTGCACATCTCACTCATTATATATGTATATAACCACCCCCCTCCCCCCTCCCAACTGCCAAATACCCTATTACTGTAGTACCTATGTGACCACTTAGGTGCTACTCAGTTAATACCAATTTGCTGGTGAGTATATTTGGTGCTTGTTTTTCCATTCTTGGAAAACTTCACTTAATAGTATGGGTTCCAGCTCTAACCAAAAAAAATATAAGATGCACTATGTCACTATTGGTTCTTAGAGCTGAATAGTACTCCATGGTATACATATACCACATTTTATTAATCCATTCTTGGATTGATGGGCACTTGGGCTGTTTCCACAGCCTTGCAATTATGAATTGTACTGCTATAAACATTCGAGTGCAGGTGTGTTTTTTGTAGAGTGTCATTGGATCTTTTGGGTAGATGCCCAGCAATGGGATGGCTGGTTCAAATAGTAGATTCACTTATATCGCTTTAAGGTATCTCCATATTGCTTTCCACAGAGGTTGAACTAGTTTGCAGTCCCACCAGTAGTGTAGGAGTGTTCCTCGATCTCCAAATCCACGCCAGCATTTATTGTTTGGAGACTTTTTGATAAAGGCCATTCTCACTGTAGTTAAGTGATATCTCATTGTGGTTTTGATTTGCATTTCCCTGATGATTAGAGATGTTGAGCATTTTTTCATATGTTTGTTGGGCATTCTTCTGTCTTCTTTAGAAAAGTTTCTGTTCAAGTCCTTTGCCCACTTTTTAATACGGTTATTTGATTTTTTCTTCCTGATTTTCATGAGTTCTAAGTATATTCTAGTTATCAGTCCTTTATCGGATGTATAGGATACAAAAATTTTCTCCCATTCTGTAGGTTGTCTGTTTACTTTCATGACTATTTCTTTGGCTGTGCAGAAGCTTTGTAGTTTGATCATGTCCCATTTATTTATTTTTGTTGCTGCTGAGATTGCCTCTGGGGACTTATTCATAAACTCTTTGCCCAGGCCGATGTCTAGGAGAGTGTTTCCAAATTTTTCCTCTAGAATTCTAATAGTTTCATACCTTAGGTTTAATTCCGTTATCCAGCATGAGTTGATTTTTGTGAGAGGTGAAAGGTATGGATCCTGTTTTAGCCTTCTACAGGTGGCTATCCAGTTTTCCCAGCACCATTTATTGAAAAGGGATTCTATTCCCCAGCATATGTTTTTGTCTGCTTTGTCAAAGATTAGATGGCTTTATGAGGTTGGTTTTATATCAGGATTCTCACATCTGTTCCATGGATCCATATTCATATTTTTGTGCCAATACCATATTGATTTAATTACTATAGCTTTGTAGCATAGTTTGTTATCTGGCATATTAATGCCTCCCATTTTGTTTTTGTTGCCTAGAATTCCTTTTGATATTCAGGGTCTTCTTTGGTTCCATATGAAGCGTAAAATTATTTTTTCTATATCTGTGAAGAATGCTGATGGGATTTTAATAGGTATTGCATTGAATCTGTAGATCAGTTTGGGTAGTATAGACATTTTGATGATGTTGAATCTGCTGATCCACGAGCATGGTATGGATTTCCATCTGTTTACATCCTCTGCTATTTCCGTCCTCAGTGTTTCATAGTTCTCCCTGTAGAGGTCTTTTACCTCCTTGGTTAAGTATATTCCTAGGTGCTTTAATTTCTTTGTTGCTATTGTGAAGGGAATTGACTCTTTGATTTGGTTCTCAATTAGATTGTTGTTGGCGTATATGAATGCCTCTGATTTCTGTGTGTTGATTTTGTATTCTGAGACTTTACTAAATTCATTGATCAGTTTCAGGAGTTTCTTGGTTGAATCTTTGGGGTTTTCTAGATACAATATCATATCATCAGCAAAGAGTGAGAGTTTGATCTCTTCTGCCCCTATTTGGATACCTTTAATTCCATTTTCCTGTCTGATTGCTGTAGCCAAGACTTCCAGCACTATGTTGAACAGAAGTGGAGATAGTGGGCAGCCTTGTCTTGTTCAAGTTCTAAGTGGGAATGATTTCAATTTTTACCCATTCAGTATGATGTTGGCTGTAGGTCTGTCATATATGGCTTATATCATTTTTAGGTATGTCCCTTCTATGCCTATTTTCTTAAGTGTTCGTATCATGAAAGGGTGTTGAATTTTGTCAAAAGCTTTTTCTGCATCTATTGAAAGAATCATGTGGTCTTTGTTTTTGCTTCTGTTTATGTGGTGAATTGCATTTATAGATTTACGTATGTTGAACCATCCCTGCATCCCTAGGATGAAGCCCACTTGGTCGTGGTGGATTATTTTTTTGATAAGTGTCTGGATTCGGTTAGCTAAGATTTTGTTGAAAATTTTTGCATCTATATTCATTAGGGCTATTGGTCTGTAGTTTTCTTTTTTTGTTGCATCCTTTCCTGGTTTTGGTATCAGAGTAATATTCGCTTCATAAAAGGTGTCAGGGAGGTTTCCATTCTTCTCGATGTGGTGGAATAGTTTCTGCAAGATAGGTATTAGTTCTTCTTTGTAAGTGTGTTAAAATTCGGGTGTGAAGCCATCTGGACCGGGACTTTTCTTTTTAGAGAGATTTTTAATTGCTGTTTCTATTTCAGCTGTTGAGATTGGTCTGTTCAGGGAATCTATTTCTTCCTGGTTGAGCCTATGGAGGCTGTGTGTTTCTAGAAATTTGTCCATTTCTTCCACATTTTCCACTTTGTGTCCATAAAGATAATTGTAGTTATTCATAAATTATATTTTATATCTCTTTGGGATCAGTTGTGATATCTCTTTTTTTGTTCCTGATAGAGCTTATTAGAGATTTATCTTTTCTGCTTTTTGGTAGCTTAGCCAATGGTGTGTCAATTTTGTTTATTTTTTCAAAGAACCAACTTATTGTTTTGTTAATCTCCTGAATAGCTTCCCTGTTTTCAATTTCGTTTAGTTCTGATTTGATCTTGTTGATTTCACTTCTTCTGCTGGGTTTGGGGTTGGTCTGTTCTTCTTTTTCCAGCTCTTTGAGTTGTTTTGTTAGATTGTCTATTTGTGATCTTCTTGTCTTTTGGTTATAGGCATTTATGGAGAAACTTTCCTCTCAGAACTGCTTTAGCTGTGTCCCAGAGGAGTTGATAACTTGTCTCTCCATTGTTTTCTTCAAAGATTTTTTTTATTTCCATCTTGATTTCTTCATTTATGGAGTAATCATTTAGTAGGAGGTTGTTTAATTTCCATGTTTTTGTGTAGAAATATGAGTTTCTGTTAGGGTTGATTTCTACTTTTATTCCACTGTGATCTGAGAAGGTACATGGTATGATTTCTATTTTTTTAAATTTCTTGAGAATGACTTTGTGTCCTAGGATATGGTCAATCTTAGAGAATGTCCCGTGAGCTGATGAGAAGAACATATATTCAGTGGATTTTGGGTAGAATGTCCTATAGATGTCAGTCTGACCCAATTGTTCCAGGGTTTTGTTTAAGTCCATTATTTCTTTATTAATTTTCTGTTTGGAGGATCTGTCTTGTGCCGTCAGTGGGGTGTTGAAATCTCCGGTGATTATGGAGTTGCTATTAATCCATTTACTTAGATACAGTAAGGTTTGCTTTATGAAACTGGGTGCACCTAAGTTGGGTGCATATATATTTAAAATTGTTATCTCTTCTTGTTGGATTGTGCCCTTCACCATTATATAATGACCCTCTTTGTCCTTCATTACTTTTGTTGGCTTAAAAACTAAATCGTCTGAAATTAGAACTGCCACGCCAGCCTTCTTTTGGCTTCCACTTGCCTGGAATACTGATCTCCACCCTTTTACTTTTAGTCTATATGCATCCTTGCAGGTTAGATGTGTTTCCTGAAGACAGCATATACTTGGCCTGTATTTTCTTATCCATTCAGCCAGCCTATGTCTCTTGAGTGGAGAGTTTAAGCCATTTACATTTATTGAGAGAAGTGATAGGTAAGGTAAATTACAGTTCATTCTGTTTAGTTGGATGTTGTTGCTTTGATTTCTCTCTTGAGCCATTGTATTATCTGGCCTTTAATCTTTGGGTTTTGGTTGCTTTTATATTCGTGGGTTATTATTATGATGTTCCATGCGTAACGCTGTTTTAAGTACTTCTTGTAGGGCTGGTCTTGTCTTGGTGAATTCTCTGAGCCTTTGCTTGTCTGAGAATGTTTTTATTTCTCCTTCATATACGAAGCTTAGCTTTGCAGGGAATAATATTCTAGGCTGGGCATTGTTTTGTTTCAAAAGAGTGAGAATGGGGCCCCAGTCTCTCCTTGCTTGTAAAGTCTCATTAGAGAAGTCTGATGTTATTCGAATTGGCTTTCCCTTGTATGTTACTTGCTTCTTTTGTCTTACAGCTCTTAGAAGGGCCTCTTTAGTTGATACTTTGGTCAGTCTGATGACTGCATGTCGTGACGTCTTCCTGTTTGCGTTGAATCTCTCAGGGGTCCTCTGAGCTTCTTGAACTTGTATATCGAGATTTTTGAGCAAGACCTGGGAAATTTTCCTCTATTATATCTTCAAACAGCTTGTCCAACCCTTGAGTGTTGTCTTCTTCCCCTTCTGGTAACCCTATGACCCTCACATTAGGTTTCTTCGCATAATTCCACATCTCTTGTAGGCTTTGCTCTTTTCTCTTGTTTCTCTGCTCTATCTCTGTGACGGTTTTATTTAGTTGGAGGATGTTATCCTCAATCTTTGAGATTCTTTCTTCTGTTTGATCTACCCTGTTCTTGAGACTTTCCACTGTATTTTGTAGTTCCCTGAATTGATTCTTCATATCCAGGAGTTCGGTTAATCTTTTCTTCATTGTGTCTATTTCTTTAGTGAAATTTTGTTCTAGGTCCTGGAGACTTTTTGTGGTTTCTTTGTGTTGGTTATTGAGTTGTTGTTGCAGGTCGGTGAATGTTCTTATGATCCACATACGAAATTCCTCTTCTGTCATTGGTTGCCTGATTTGGGTTGGTGTCCATTTCTAGGGGGCTGGTGCTCCTCTTTGGGGGTGTGTTTTCCGTTTGGTTCTTCATATTTCCTGATTTCCTTCACTGATTTCTTCCCATGTCGATCAGTTGTTGTTTCTTTCCTTTAGTTTTTTGTTTGGGTATTCACACACCTTGTTTAGTTTCTGAGCCGTTAGGTGGTGTCTGTGGGTGAGATTCGACCACTTCCTGTATAATGAGTCAGTGGGTGCCATGAAAAGGCTGTGCAGAATGCCATCCCTGTCAGTAGGTGGCACTTGCTTGGAGAAACAGACTATGTTGTTGATTTTGTGTGTTGTTATCAGCTCTTGTTCTGGGCAGAGCTGGATTGGGTAAGCCTGCCCTCAGGCACCACCAATGCCGTTAGCAGGGGTCAAAGTTCTGTTCTCTGCTTCTAGGAAAAGCTGTCAGCGAGGGGCTGGAATGGCCCAGCTCAGTCAGAGAGTCTGCGTGTGGGGATGGGGCTGTCTGAGACTCGCAGTCTAGAGCGGGCCTCCCTTCTTTCCACTCTCCCCAACTCCACAGCTACTCCTCAGCCTCTGCCAGCAGGCCAGACCACACGCCACCAGGCCTCCCCGGACTGCTGGCGTGGAGGTTCCCTGAGCAGGAATGCCACCTGGGCTGGGCATACAGCCTCCTTTTGGGGGTAGGGTTGCCCTCTAGGACGCTGATCTGCCCCTGAAGGCACACACACCTCAGTAGGCTGTTCACATATATCTCTTCTGTGCCCCGGGCAATTCGAGACCTCGGTGCACAGGATCTGGTCTGCAGGCCTGAACTCTGGATCCTAGAGTTCAAACTGTATCCCCACCAGGGAGAGGAGTTCCAGTCCCAATTCACCCACAGGGAGCCCAAGCTGGGTCTATGTCTCTCAGCCTCTGAGTCGGCACCGTTCTCCTGAGAACACCGTGCCAGCAGCACCTGGGAGGGCTGGCGGGTAGGGAGCTCACAGTCTGAGTTCCCCTGAGTCAGCTGTAGGATCCCAAAAGGGAAGGTCCCGTTCCCCTGGAGTTGCCTCCAGCTGGTTGCTGTATTGTTTCTCTTGGCAGTTGCAGGTAGGGTCCACGGAGGGGAGAATAAGGCAATATGGCGCCTGCTGTGCAGCTTGGGTCTGTGCACACGGAGGTGCCAGGAGGGAGTTGGGAGCCTGGTGCCCTGTCCGAACAGGCTCACTGCTAGCTGGCGGCGGCCGTCTCTGGGCTGGTGTCCGCAGGTCTCTTCACCCGCTGGGGAGCCCACCAGCAGTCCCAAATGCAGGGGAGGGGAAAGGGCAAATCCACCTACCCTTGCCGCTGGTCTCCGGGCTGTTCTGGCGGTCTCAGCTTCCAGTTCTCCTCGACAGCCTCCTCCCATGGAGTCTCCTGGGGTCTCAGGTACCCCTCCTTCCCGCCCTTGTCCGCTGTATGCTCATCTTCTTGCTTCTTTTTTCTAATTTCTGCTAGAATCTGTCTTTTCTGCAGAGACACTCTGTCTGGCGGTGTTTCTCGTCTGCCATCTTGATCCACCGCGGTCTTCTGTTTTTTAATGCATATTTTGTAAGCATGTTGTAGATTTCTAAAAATGAAAAACTAAAATTTTATTGAGATTGCACCAAATCTATTGACCAATTGACATCTTAACAATAATTTCCTCCAACCCATGTGTTTGTATCTCTCTTTATTTTCATACAGTTCTTTTAATTATTTTCATCGAAATTCTTTAGATTTCAGCATATAAATTGTGCACATATTTTTGCTATAATTATTCCAAGTATTTTATTTTTATTGGTCATATTTAAATTATATGTGTGTATATATATACATATACACATATTTGTATTACATTTTCCAAATGTTTACTGCTAGAATATAGAAATTTAATTTAATTTTGTATATTCAATTATATCCTTGACCTGTGCTAAATCTGTTTATGAGTTCTAGCAGGGAATTTGGGAAATTCTTGAGGATTTTCTATATAGCCAATCATGCCATCTGTGAATACAATAATATTTTCCTTCCTTTTTAATCTGTATATCTTCCAGTAAAATGTTGAATAGAATGTTCCTGTGTTATTCTTGAGCATATTGGACAAGCATGCGATCTTTTTCCACCAAATATGAAATTAACTGTAAGGTTTTATAGTGTGAGAACAACATTTCTTATAGCTTTCTACATCCTAAGTGCAAGTAGAAGTCCTGAGGGACCATTTTAACTTTCATAATGCTTTGGAAGCACCTATGCTCCTCAGTATGCTGGTGTCAGAGATGCTAAAAAGTATCAGCAATGCCCCACTAAGCCAGTGCTGGGCTCTAGCAAAAAGAAAAATGCAATTTTTCTAGGCAATAATAACATACTAGGTTTTAGGTAGGAACCTTCACTATCTTCTAATTTTTACTTCAAATAAGTGAATTTTCTGCAATATTTTAAACATTTTATATTTTTTATGAAGTAAATTCTCTTGTCTATATCTTCAAATAATATAAATTGATTTTGAATCTGTGTTTCACCACGGATTGATAATATATTTCTTTGAGTGGCTGGAATACCAATGACTGATATTCTCTCTCTCTCTCTCTCTCTCTCTATATATATATATATATATATATATATATATATATATATATATACACACATACACACACACTCCCAATATTTTATCCTACATATTAAGAAGGCATGTTGGAACTAATATAAACAAGACATATAGATGAAAAATCTATAATACAATGCAATTTTCAAAAACTCTCTGTGTTAAATATAAAAGTAGAATACTGCACTAAATTCTAGCATTGTAGCACTTGAAATATTTTCAACTTTTGTAGTTTTATCCTGGATTAATCATAAATGTAGGCAGATGTAACGAGAAACAGAATTCTTCAAAAAATATTTCTTGCTCAAATATAATATAGCCAGTATTATATAGAGAGACCTACAGAGAATGGTAATATGTTCAGGATGTCTTGTGAAAAAAATCACAATGAACAGAACATCAATCTTATAAGCATTTTCAAGAAACAGAAAATAAAAAGCTTATAAATACTGAAAGGCTTGCTTTGGGAAACAAGAAGAAGCAAGAAATATGAGTCGAATTTTAAAAGGTAATATACTCTACAGAACTGGGATATGTAAGTCATTATCTAAGAAGAAATCGAAAAAGCCTTTAGCAAAATGTATATTTGCATTCAAAAGGCAAATAGGAATTGGAACTGAATAGCTAAAGAAGTTAACAATAAAATAAAAAGACAGGAAAATTGCTGCTTTAGGAATTAGCTAATATTCAGCTAAATTGCTAAATCTGGCATTGGGCATCCTAACTTTAGAATAACATAAATAGGTTCTTCATGGCCTATCAAAAATGAATATTGAAATACTGATTCATTCTGTAAGGGAACAACCAAAAAATATGTAGCCAAAAGGACAGCAAACTGGGGAGAGGGAGGAAGCATTCCAAGTATTTCACAGGAAACATTTATTCGTTTCACTGAAAATAGTCTGTTTTTTTTTCTTCATTTTATTCATCAAGTCTCCAATTCTCTCTCTCTCTCTCTTCCTTTGTCTCTCTTTCTCTCTCTCTCTCCGTCTCTTTCACTTTCTCTTCTTTGCATGTGCTGTGCCATATTGAAGTAGTTATAGATGTCAGCCAAAATGGGGTCTAGGAAATATGTAGCAATGAATGACATCTGGACTGCATTGTGGCCTCACTTATCACCAGATGCAGTTAGAAAGCAACTGCTAATTTCCCATCTTATATTAGATTAAATAGCCACTGAAGATTCTGTAAAACTCCTGGTAAATGGCAGTAAGAAAAACATCCTTTGAACAGTTTTGATTTGTATTCCCTGTCGGTTCTCAGAGATTCACAAACCACTGGCATTCATCCCTAGCAGATGTCTTAACTCCCAGGGAATTTCAAAAGCCTAGTAAACTATTATGCCCCCTGTGAAAGTTAAAACACTTTGTGTTGATAACTGACTTTCTTTCTGTTTTATGATGTCTGCCCCAATCTTTTCTAGTATAGAGAACTAGATAGATGGACTACATAGAAATAAAGATATTAATAGATACAGACAGGTGATAAGTAGATAGATAATATAGATAGATACACTATACACCCACCCACCCTCACCAGTAAACACACATGTAGGCACATAAATATATGTTGACACACCAGTTCTTTCAAAATCGCTAAAAATGAAGCACATCTAAATTTATTTAGCTTTGAATTGAAATAAACTTTTTGAATTTAAAATGTCTTAATTGCCTTGAATCACCTATATCTGGCACAATATTTGGGCACTGTAAATGTTCGAAAAGCAAAACCAAAACCACAACAAAAAATAAAATAAAATGAAATAAAATGGTAACGTTTTAAGTTTCAATTAATGATATCATAAACACTTTGCAAAAGGGCCCCACCAGTCTACAGATGAATCAATGACTGACTTCTAAACAAGGTAGACAGTGCTTGATTAGTAAATAAACTGGCTACAGGCATCCTTCAGTTCTCACTGCACAGTAGGAAGCCTATTCTGCATAAACAATCACAAATGCCCATATTACTATAAAACTCTCTTTTGGGCTTCTTTCTGTGGCATGAGGAGCCATTTTAATATATTCCTCTAATTATTACTTGGAAACCAGAGCCAGATATGTTTTCATATAAATCAACGAGTATCATAAGCTAACACGTAGAGCAGGGGTCCTCAAACTTTTTAAGCAGGGGGCTAGTTCACTGTCCCTCAGACCGTTGGAGGGTCATTAGAGACTGTGATGCACATTCCACACATGCGCACTGTGGGCCCAGGATAAGTCGGCTGCTAAGCAGGACAGGGAGCGGCGGGCCTGATAAATGTAATTAAGCACAAAACCATTTGTCATGGGCAAATACAAAAATTTGAAAATTATAAATAGAAAAGAATTTTTAAAGAATTTCATTTAAAGAAAGAAACTTTAGGTAACTAAGAATGTCATTGTCTTTATATTCAAAGTTGGCAGAGGAGATTGCTATTTTTGTTTTGGAGTTTAAATGGATGTGCTAATTTATGGCCAACAGTTTTTGATGAGAATCAGAGAAAAATAGATACTTCAGTGAAAGTTCTTTCTTCAAATATATGGTAAAATTTTAATGGGGCTTGGAGCTTTAAAAAAATGAGCTATACAAAACATTTATTTAAAGCCACAACATAAATAATGTAGTAGATTATATTTTATTTAACTTTTTAAAAAGAAACAAACCCAGAAAATCAATCTAGGAATATCTCAGCTTTACCAATGCTGAGATGCACTCTTCCATAGTTGAACTAAAATAAGATTTTAAGGCTCATCCCCCGTTGGCTGACTGAATGGACTCCCTCTCAGCCAAAGGAATATCCTAAAACTAAATTGTCTGACAGGAGGAGGGAGGTCAGACATGCCTCCTCCTTGCCCCCTCCCTTCTTGGAGACATCTTCTGTAACCCATTAACAGGCCTAAGGGTATTCGAGACAAACTTGCAGGTCCTCAATTTATACCAGGAACCTACATCAGCGGCTTATCTCTGATAAATAGCTCCTTATGTTGAAACATTCCAAGCCTTTAGACAAATCTTCATGCCTTTAACCAACTACAAGCCAAAAAATCTTCAAACCCACCTATAACATATAAGCTCCTGCTTCAAGATGGATGGCCCATCTTTTTGGGCCAAACCAATGTATGCCTCCCATGTATTGATTTATGAGTTTACCTATAACCCCTGTCTCCCTGAAATGTATAAAACCAAACTGTAACCCAACCACAGCAAGTCTACTTGCTCAAAGTCTCTTGGGCATGGCTCCAGGTCATGGTCCTCAAATTTGGCTCCGAGTAAATCTCTATAAAATTATTTTACAGAGTTTGGCTGTTTTTCCATTGACAATAGACATTAATAACACAGAGGCTTTAAGGCTATAAAATTAAAGCCTATGACTCACAAGGATGGTCCAGTTTAAGGTATACATTTGGGAATTATCAAAATTTACATGTTTAAATTTTTGATACTGAATGAAAACGTGTAATAAATTGTAGTAAATTATAGCAAATAAAAAAGAACAAGAGAATGTCATGTGAAGACAGATGCAGAAGGCAGACAGAGGCAGAGATTGTAGTTATGCTTCTAAAAGCCAAGGAATGTCTGGTACATTCTGACATTTAGAGATAGTGCTCATGAAGAGAACAAGGTAGCCAGGAGGTGACCAAGACGGTCTTTAAACTTGAAAAAGTCTTCTTCCTGACTCTAGGCCCTAACTTCCCTTTACTTTAAGCATTTGCTTAAGAAAGCTTGTAATTGCAAATTCTTTCTCTGCTCCTTTAAGATGTAAATGTTTTTTAAAGTTTTTCTCAAGGACCTTGGAACCATTCCTTTGAAATGTTAAGGCACTGTCAAGGAAGATAGTGCCCCTATCTCCCAGTCTGAGTGGGTGAATAAGAATGTAGCTTAAATGGGCCCCTGGGTCCAAATTAAAACTACCTCCAGGGAAGATTTGAGAAAGTTTACCTCCCTTTAGTGTGAGGCCAATTAATGAACACAGGTGACCTTTGATCTCTGCCCAAGTAAACTCTTAAAAACTCTGAGACCCTTTGTTTCCATGGAGTTGAGCTCAGACAGAGTTATGGCTTCTTCTCTCTTGCAATAGCCTTGACCAAAGTCATCCTTGTCTTTTGTAACTTTGTCCAATTCAATTTTTATTTTTGCAGAAGTTATAGGCAAACTCTGGCAAGTCTTTGTTCTGTAAGGAAATGTGAATACTTTTTTAAAAAAGCACAGTATGTTCAGTTATAAAATAATTGGTAAAGTAAGATTAGTTAAGAAATAATCACTGGAATTACCAACTTAGAGATAATTGGTGATTTGTGTGGTGGTGGCAGGGCAGTTTTATTAAAATGGATTTAATGGAGGTAGGAAGAGAAAAAAATGAAAGAGGAGATTATAGGTAAAACTGGAGACATATGGTGCAGAAGCTGGAAAAGAAAGTTGATTCAAAAAATGGTCCCTTCCTTCTTTAAGTTGGGAAAAAGAAGACTGGTTGAAATCAACCAATATTGACTGAGAAGTCAAAGATGAAGATAAGAGAAAATTATTTTGGAGAAATTAAACTGAGTACATGATGTGAGATGTGAAGGAGGGGTAGAATCTCTATGTAATATCAATGTTTTCAGTGGAGAAAAAATTAAGGTTGCCATTTGAGGATGAGAATAGTAAAGCATGGTTAGATTCTTAATAGAGAAAAAATATAAGATAGCTATTAATATGTAAGGTGAAGAGGTTGAGATTGCTATCAACATCAGTGCTCAAAAGCACTTAGGGTTCATTTAAATTGGTAATACTGCATTTCAAGTATGTCTTCAGTGGCATTCAGTAGCACTGTTGCAGGTGCGGGTTAGGTGAAAAATTGGACTTAAGTAAAATGATAGTTTTACTACACAAGTATGGAGAATAAGATGAGTAAAGGAGATTGCTGTGTGTGCAATACAATGATTAAAATGATTTACCATAAAATTTGAAGTCTGAGAACTCAACAAGGGTTAATAGACAGTGAAAATAAAAGGACAAATGGATTGAAAAACTTAGTGAAAGTCAAAGGATTGTTAAAATTGAGGAATTAAAAGAAGGAGATGGTGAATGAAGAGTGAAAAGTCTGACATTTGAAACTATAAAGGGAATGAAGAATTGGTAATGAAAAGAGAGTGACAATGGGAGTGAGAAATTAAAAAAGGGTAGACTTATGCACATGGTTGAATAATTGTATAAACATATATACACACACACATATATACACACACACACATATATATGTATATATATATGTATATATATATATATATATATATAATCTCAGGTGGAAAGCACACACAAAACAAACACACATCACAAAAGAAGGAAAACAAAGGAAGTATTCATAATAAAGTGACATCTAATCAGCATGACTTTCCCTGAATGACCTCCCTATATAGCATCACTCCTTCTCATTATCACACTTGTTAAAAAAGAAAGAAAAAGAAAGAAAAACGATGGAGACAAGAATCATTATAAGGGAAAAGCTCAGGAAACTAAGAGTCCTAGTCATTAAATATTTCAGCTATATGGATTTGGAAATAAATAAAAATGATGAGAAATTAAAAATGAACTAGAATCAGTCTTTTACTAATGATACATAATTATATCTTTCATCTTATAAAATTAAAACTGATGCTAAATTAGGATTTGCAGTTTGTTTGAAATCAAACTATAAATTTGTAAACTGTAAAATATATGATTTTTTAAGAACAGTAGTGAATGTCTCCTGATTTTAAATAATAATCTCTATGGCACACTACAAACTATTTTTCTATAGGGAATACAGTTTTCATTGGGAAAAAGTAGGACAAATAAAAACTTTGGAAAATTAACTTTTATATTGATAATATAATAAGCTAATATGGGAAATATTAGCAACCTATATTTGACATATATTTTTACTTTTTTTTTTTTCAGACAGAGTCTCACTCCATTGCCCTGAGTAGAGTGCCATGGCATCAGCTTAGCTCACAGCAATCTCAAACTCCTGGGCTCAAACAATCCCCTTGCCTTAGCCTCCCAAGTAGCTGATACTATAGGCGTGCACCACCACACCTGGTTAATTTTTATATTTTGAGTAGAGATGGGGTCTCACTCTTGCTCAGGCTGGTTTTGAACTCCTGAGCTCAAGCAATTCTCCTTCCTTGGCCTCCCAGAGGGCTACGATTACAAGTAGGAACCCTGTACCTGACTGAGGTAAATTTTAAAATAATAACCTTATAACAGCAAATGTGTTGTTATTTAGAATTCTTTAAGTTTATGAATACTTTACTAAAATATCACAATGACTATGTTCAAAATCAAGATATTTATAAAACATAAATTTTATATATGCATGCCTTTTAATAATTTAAGAAAATTTAGTTTAAAAATTAATATTTTGTATCAATTCAAGTTTAGCCTGAGCAAAATGAGTCTCTAAGTACATAGATTGGGCAAAATGGCACATTATTAGAAGATCCATCAAGTGCATTCATTGCTAGTATTTGAAGAAATTAAATATACATAAAAATACAATGAATATGCATTATAAATTTTATTCTCAAGATGAATTTCTAACTCTTAAAAACATCCATAGATTTTTTTTCATAAAGGGAGAAATACATTAAATTTAAAATAAATTTCAAGTAGTGCATTAGTCTTATTATTTTTAAAAGTTATAAGAATGTAAAATTACTTGGATATTGTAAAGTTAAATGGTTATTATATAGCTTTCTGCCACGTGAGTCCTAGTGAATTGCATATACTAAATATTTTTGTAAAGTTTTATTACTTTTAAGTAGTTTCAACCAAAATATGTTCTTTAAAAGTCTATGTGACACTCACTCTATTTAATGGATAAACACTGGTTATATTTAATATGGCAGATTTCAATTTCTGATTTTTACATTGATGAGTTTTGTGCTCATATTCTCTCTGAACAGAAAGATATGTATTAATACGATAACTTGACAGAGACCATTTCATATAATTAATACCTCATAGCTCCAACATGCTATGAATAATTTAGATTTTATTATATTTTTGATGTGCTTGAATGTCCTTAAAAAGAACTTCAAAGAAACATTAATTTTGATCTTTGTTAACAATATCAAAAAATCATTTCTAAATAAACAGCCTCAAAACCATCCAAATTATAAGAGATTAGCAACTAGAGAAGTTTGAACAGTGAAAGTTTTTTAGTATTTATGAAACTCTCCATTAAAATGGAAAATATTATGAAGTAAATTTCAATCATTGCTCCCCAGTAGTTCAGAGAGTCACAGCAATGAAGGAGACATAAGGTTACCTTCAGGTAAAGAAAACAGCAGACTTGATTCATATAGGCTCAGTATACATGAGTGTATATTTAAAGTAAATATTTGTTAGTTTTTTTTCAATAATTAGAATTGTTTATGTTTTTATCAATTAACACAGAGAAATTAAGGAGTGCCTATTTCTTCATTTTGGGTACTATGGATCACATTTGATCAAATCACATTTGTAACCTTTACTCCTATACCAAATTTTGCTGTGCATTGCTTTATAAAGAAACAAAAATAATAAGTTACTATGTTTTCTTAAGCAATTATAAGGAGAAAACACATATTAACATTTTAATTGTTTAGATGAAAACAAATATGAGTTTCTAGGAAGTCAAGTTAAGTGGCATCTACATGCACAAACACCCACATCATGGATACATGCACACTGGTTTAACTCTATTTTATTTGATAATAATTTCCAAAGCCTGAATTTTAGCTTTATAACAACTAATAATAACAACCATATTATTATATTCAAAGTTTTCTAAACTAATATAAACTGTCACCAAAATAGTTTACTAGACTATGTTTTTTTGAATTGTAATAAAATTTGGAGCAGGACTCTTTAAGCCATGTCAGAGTTTTACAGAATATACTCTACAACCATTATCTAAAATGTCTTAGGTTATATAATATCACTGCAAAAAAAAAAAAAAAAGACATTGAGAAAAAGAATGCTTTGTAAGATATTGAAATAATGTTGGAATGATTCATTCTGCTTTGTTATTTATGGTAATCTAGGTTCAACATTGCATTAAAAACACACATTAGACATTAAATTTCCAGCTTTATTGAATTTTGACAAATTTAATTAAAAAGACTTATTGGGCCTCACACATTTTAGAAATTACTGAGAAATTAAAACCTTCTCTTTTTTTTTTTTAGTTTTATGATACAAATTGGAAAATTGCTTATCCTGATAATTCTTTTTCTTCATGCTTCATATATTCATAGATTTAGCCATCATGGACCATATATTAAACAAGTATTACAGTAATTTTGCATGAGCACTTTGTTTCATCTTCCTTTGTCCTTTAGTTTATTTTGATAAAATGATTAAATTATCCATATCTTCTGCCTATTTCAAGTTGACTATGCTATTACTCAAAATAATGTTCTCTCCAAATTTAAAGTGCAGGGAGAATATTGACAACTAGGCAGTCTTGATGAGAGTGATAATTTTTTAGACTAGTTATGGTCTTAAATTCTGATAGCTCTCACTAAATGGCAATGGAGTTTATCCTATTAGGATGAGTGTAAATCAAGAACAATTTTCTTTTGACATTGCCAGTTGAGACAAGTAAAATCCTCATTTTTGAAATGTATCTCTAATTTAAAATGTAGATATAAAGCTTACTTAAATATATAATTTCTTATTGACATTAGGATAAAAATATAGAACACAAGAACTAAATAATTGTCTACCAACTAAAGGGGAGTCCTATTGTTACTTATAACATTGCAGATTTAGGATTATGTCAACCAAAGAATAACAATGACAATCACAAAACACAACACAACAAAGCAGCAGCAACAACAAAACTTTTGTGTGTACATATGTATATGACCTTGTAGAAATGTGAAGCAAAGAAATTATTATTGGAATAATTGGTCACTACAGTGGAGTGAGAATGGAAGGTGTGTATATATTTTTTTCATAAATGAAACTTTTATCATTTCACTAAAACCAAAATTATCTAAAAATTAATTTTAAAACTAAAATACTCTTTTTTCTTATATAACTCAAATATTTAGTTATCACATCATATCCTTTATTTTAGGTATGGTATTGACACCTCTGGTTTTGTGTCCATTGGTAGATCAATGGATAAAGAAAATGTGATCATTTATAGCTATAGCTATAGATAGATAGATATACAATGGAATATTATTCAGCCTTAAGAAGGGAGAAAATTTTGTCTTTTGTGATAACATGAATGAACCTGGAGGACATTATGGTCTATGCAATAAGGTAGGCACAGAAGGACAAATCCCACATGGTCTCATTTATATGTGAAATCTAAAAAAGTCAAACACATATAAGCAAAGAGTAGCAGGGTGATTAACAGGAGTAGGGAGTTGTAGAAAATGTGGAGATGTAGGTCAAAGGGTACAAGGAAATGAACTTGCAGTTATAAGATGAGTAAATTCTGGAGACCTAATGTACAGCACAGTTACAATTGTTAATTAAGTGTGTTGCATACTTGAAGTTTACTAACAGAGTAGATCTTACCACATACACACACACACACACACACACAGAGGTAACTATGTAACATACTGAGTATGTTAATTACCTTGATTATGCTAATCATTTCACGATGTATGTACACATATATCAAAATATCATGCAGTACACCTTGAGTATAAAATATAATTTTTATTTGTCAATTATACTTCCTCTTTTTAACGCAGAAATATATCTTAGAACTCTATGCACATCATCACATTTAGATTGGCCTCATTCTTTGTTTAGGGTAATAGAAATTAAAATTCCATTACAATAATATTGAGTTATTGGTATAAACAGTGACCTGTTGATGGGCATTTAGTTCGCTTCCAAATTATTTGGTATTACATGTAATATAACATCAAATATATAATCGAAGTAATACGACAAGACATTCCACATCCTATTGACTGATTTCCCCAATTAAACTAAAGTGTAGACTATTTTTTAAATAAGAAGAATTAGGTCCTTGCATATTTCTCCATCAATCTTTCAAGGACTAGTAATGTAATTATCACTGTTTCTCCCGTTTCACCGTAAATAAATCTAAATTTTAAGTGAAAATGTCTTGTAGACTTTATAAACATTATAGAACATTATAGAAGCTTCTAACTTCATTCACCTTTTGTAAAAATTGACATATAAGAAAGCAGTGAATATTTATTGGGTTTATTGTAAAAACTTCTGAATAATTATTTGTCTTCATTCTTTATACATAGAAAAAATGGCATTTCAAATTTTTATATTAATTTTGTTCCATATAATTATATTTAAATCAAACAAATATGCTTTGATATTTAATTTATCCACATAAAATTATGTAAAATCTTTTATTGGCACATTAAGCAAATCTGTTTTACATGCTATATATTTGAAGAAAGATTTATATAAACAACAACTATACATTTAGTTTTCTTCCTTCCTGACTCACATAATTCCTGATCTTACAAATTCATACCATTGATTGTATTCTTATCTGCATATGCATGTTCTTTTTACTCATGATTTTCTTTTGATATAATCAAAAATCCTCCACTTTTCTCTGGACAAGTGAATGATGTTAGAAAAAATTAAACATATATTTCATCAATAAATTTTTCAAAATTTCATTTGTCTTCTAATTATGTCTCAATTTTGATATTTTTCTACTTTTTCTAAGCTTTATTTTTTTCTAAGTTTTCTCTCCCATTCTTTTCTATAGGTATTACATTATATCATATAATATAATCCAAGTTGAATTCTACAGTAACAATCTTTATACTGTGTTGAAATTACTTGTCTATGAAGCCCTTTCCTCTACCAATTTTTACACCAAGTTACTTAAACGTAAAAACTATGGCATATTTACATTGAAATGTAATAAAATTTTGTGGAATGTAAGTTCTATTTAAGTTTCCTGTGGTTTTAAGTAAAACTGTTTAAGAAATAAAATAAATGAATGATTAAAACTGAAACAATAGCAAAGGCACAAATAACTCTCATGGAAATATGCTGGAATAGTTGAGAGATTCTAAGATTATACTGAAGAACTAAATCTCAATAGACCAGGAATCACAACTGTTCTAAAGATCTCAGACACGTTTACAAAGATTCCCTTCAAGTATTGCTATTAAGAGACACCAGTCCCACCTCTGAATATCTCAGATTAGTATTCCACATTAAAGAAGGAAAAACTAAAAAAAATATATATATATATATATATATATATTTATATATATATTTATGGTGCAGGATAAGTTTCTATATTTACATTTTCTCTATCTCTATTTTATTGGTACAATTGAGAAACAGCTGCTAGAGGCACTTCCTTGCATATTAAGGGTAATTCCCAGAGAAAATAAATTTGTTATTAGACAAGCAGCCAAACCAAGATGTAGTTAATGCATTTTGATGCCAGGGGATTCCAATATTTGCTCTGAGGATTATTAATAATGCTAATCATAATATATTGAGCACAGTCTGTGCCAAATTATATACTGTATAAAATATCTTGTTTAATCCTCAAAGCCAACCTGAAAGGGAGGTAAGATTACAAATAATCCCCATTTTATAGATAATGAATCTAAGGCTTACATTATTGCATTAGCAATATTCTAATATGTTCCCATGTGTATAATTTTCCCTCTGTTGTCACATTGATATTGAAGAATTCCACATTTATTGTGATACACTTGGTATACATTGAGTAACAGCATTGTGTAATGAATGACTAAAATGCTGATTAACTGTATTGAAAATAAGCAAATACATGAACAAATTTTAAAGGCTGAACTTGTTTCTTATAAAGGAAAACTATACAAACCTACTTGGACAATGGTTTTAATGATATAATGAGATAAAATAATTTTATACTTCATCAGAATCAATATATCACTATTTGTATCTATTCCTATATCTATACTTAAATCTACATTTATGGCCATGCTTATACATGTACAATCATGTACCACATAAAGACGTTTCAGTTAATGACAAACTGCATATACAACAGTGATCCCATAAGATTATAAGAGAGCTGAAAATTTTCTATCTCCTAGTGATCTAATAGCCCTTGTAATGTCATAGCGCAATGCATTACTCACACGTTTGTGGTGGTGCTGGTGTAAACAAACCTACTGCACTGATAGTCACAAAAAATATAGAACATACAATTTTGTACTATCATATAAACTAATATTTGATAATGATAATGAAAGACTGTTACAGGTTATGTATTTACTAAACCAATTTTTAAGTGTTATTTTAGAGGGCACACCTTCTACTTACCAAAAAAAAAAAATGTTAACTACAAAATAGCCTCAGGCAGATCCTTCAAGAGGTATTCCAGGAAAAGGCAGTGTTATCATAAGAGATGACAGCTTCAGGCATGCTATTGCCCTGGAAGACCTTCCAGTGGGACAAGATGTGGAGGTGAAAGACCGTGATATTGATGATCCTGACTTTGTGTAGGCCTAGGCTAGCATTGAGTGCTTGTTTATGTCTTAGTTTGTAACAAAAAAGCTTAGACATTTTTAAAAAATTGAAAATGGAAACAAGTTTATAAAATAAACATAAAAAATAAAATAGTTTTATATAGCAGTACATTATGCTTGTATTTTAAGCTAAGTGTTATTACAAAAGAATCTAAAAGTTAAAAATAAAAGTTTATAAATAAAAAGGTTATAGTAAGCAAAGGTCAATTTATTATTGGAAAAAGAAAAATATTTTCTTATAAATTTAGTGTAGCTTAAGTTTATAGTGTTTATAAAGTCTACAGTAGTACACAGTCATGTCCTAAATCTTCATATTGACTCACCACTGACTCCCTGACTCACCTAGAGCAACTTCCAGTCCTCTAAGCAACAATCTTGGTTAAGTGTCCATATAGGTGTACCATTTTTTATCTTTGAGACTATATTTTTACTGTACCTTTGATATGTTTATATATGTTTAGATACACAAATACTTATGATTGTGTTAAAATTGCCAACACTGTTCAGTACAGTAATATGCTCTACAGGTTTGTAGCCAGGAGCAATGCCATATATACTAGGTGTGTAGTAGTCTGTACCATCTAGGTTTATTATTCTATGATATTTGCACAATGACAAAATCACCTAATGATGCATTTCTCAGCATATGTCGTCCTTAATGGATCCATGACTGTATCTGCTTTTACATTTACATTGCTATCCATGTGTATATGTACATCAACATCTTTAATGATATTTATTCATAATTTGAAACAAAACAATAAAAATCATGCCATACTTTTTTTCAACAAAAATTTCAAAATTATTAATGTAACAATACTTGAAGATCTTTGAGTTAAGAGTATCATAAAGAAAGAATGATAACAATCTCAATTGCTTTCATATATTATAATATCAGGCATATGTCAACAATAAATCTGAGTTCAAAATTGCATGTAACATTAACAAAAACATTTTACATTATCCTCTTAGAAGCAATATTGTGTGTGTGTGTTCATTTTGTATTCTTAACCTAGAAAATGTAGAATGACAACTTTTTAAAAAATTCTTAAGCTAACCAGTATTAATAGATACAAAGCTCACCTTACTCTCCAAAAAGTCCTCCTTACACGTACTATTTGTATTCTTTTATTATTATTTCACAATATTAAGGAAGTACAAACACTTTGGTTATGTATATTTTGCCTTTGCACCACCCGGGGAGAGCTATAAGTGTGCCCAGCCCCCAGACATTGCCATTAGGTGTGAATTACCCATCCCCTCTGCACCTTTCCCACCTGTCTGTCACTCTATGAACGTTACTTCCACATATACTATTTAATTCCTACATCATTATTTTTTTATTCCTTAAAGTAATAATAGTTTCTGAATAGAAATAAATCTTAAAGGGGTGGGGTAAAAAATAATTCCTTTTGAAGACATATGTCTCAAAAAACAAAGGGGTGCCCTGGTCAAAAATTTATGAGTTAGCCTCGCTGTAATTTTATGTGAATAAAACAGGGTATTTTTCAATTGCTGAATGGGATGGTTAATTTTGTGGGTCAACTTGATTGGGCTAACAAATGTTTAGGTAGTGGGTAAAACGGTGTTTCTGGGTGTGTCAGTCTATGAAGATGTTTCTGGAAGAAATCAGCATTTGAATATGTAGACTGAGTATAGAAGATGACCCTCACCAATGCAGTTGACCCTTAGAACAAAAAAGCAGAGAAAGGATGAACATGCTCTCTGCTTAAGCCTCACACATCCATCTTCTCCTGTTCTCAGACATCAGTGCTTCTTGTTCTTGGGACTTCAGACTAGAATTGGAACTCACATCATTGACTGTTGTGGTTCTCAGGCCTTCTGGCTTGGACTGGAACTTTGCCACAGGATTTCGAGGGCCTCTACCTTGCAGACAGAAAATTGTGGAACTTCTCAGTCTCTTTAATTGGCATGAGCCAGTCCCTCATAATAAATCTCTTTCTATATCTCTATATGTATCCTATCAGTTCTGTTTATTTGGAGAGCCCTTATTAATACGCCAAAATCTCCTTTAAATTTGATAAGAGACAGAAGTACAGATTTCAAAATTCTGTGAGTCAAATCGAAAGGTGGGAATGTTTAATGGCATGTATCATCTGCATAGCAGGCACCCATTCTTACTTTTACTTTATTTATTTTTTGTAATGATGATTTAGTCAACACAACTGATAGACATTTGATAACTGTTAAGAAAAGGGTAATTTGACATTCTGTGCTTTGACTAATGACTTTGACCCGTAATAATTGATATATTATGTAAAGGACATAAAGATATGCTATTTTTCTTAGTTGACTATTTTTAAAAATAAACTAAAATAATTTTAAGGACATAATTTTTATTTATTTTTGATATCAGTATTATATTCTTTTTATAACACATGTATTTTTGTGTTATGACCACAAATTAAAATTTTCAGAATGCAACCAAAGACCAAATGGTAATCTGGGCACAAGAGAAAGCCATTGTGTCTATAGAAAAGTCTCAGTATCTGCAGAAATATTAGTGCAAGGGCAATGGGTGGCTCCTGGTTTAAGCACAGATCATGGTGGCTTTAGTGCACAATTTATTTTTTCTAATGACATTAATGTCTTGCTAAGTTATCTCTACCACCCTAAAACTTGATTAATCTTCTGCTTCTTTCAGCCATAAACATTCTCTGTATGCCCACAACACTTCTTAGCTAAGATGGTTTTGGTTCCCCTCTCAAAGGTTTTAGAGTCCCTGTTGGGAAATAAAAAGAAGATGGAAGCAATGATTTAAAAAAATCAAAGAAACAAGGAAATAGAAAGTTTAATAACTATAGAACACAAACAAAACATTCATTAAGTCAATAAGCACAACAGATAAAAATGACATTAAAATTAGATTGTCAGTTTAAACTTCATATAAAAAGTAAATATATGATGACCATGAAACACATTTCTTTTTTTTATACTTTAAACATATCTATTTATTTATTTCTTATTTTTTTAATTTTAGCATATTATGGGGGTACAAGTGTTAAGGTTATGTGTATTGCCCATGCTCCCTCTCCCTCTTTGAGTCAGAGCCTCAAGTGTGACCACCCCCCAAACGTTGCACATCTCACTCATTGTGTTTGTATATACCCGTCACTTCCTCCCCACTCCCATCTGCCCGGCACCCGATAAATGTTATTCCTATACATTCACTGAGGTGTTGATCTGTTAATACCAATTTGCTGGTGAGTACATGTAGTGCTTGTTTTTCCATTCTTGAGATACTTCACTTAGTAGAATGGGTTCCAGCTCTATCCAGGAAAATACAAGAGGTGCTATATCACCATTGTTTCTTAAAGCTGAATAGTACTCCATGGTACACATGTACCACATTTTATTAATCCACTCATGAATTGATGGGTACCTGGGTTGTTTCCACAGCCTTGCAATTGTGAGTTGTGCTGCTATAAACATTTGAGTGCAGGTGTTTTTCTCACAAACTATACTACAAGGCTATAGTAATCAAAATAGCCGGGTACTACCACAAGAACAGGGACATTGACCAATGGAACAAAACAGAGAACCCAGATATAAAACCATCCTCATATAGCCAACTAATCTTCAACAAAGCAGACAAAAACATACACTGGGGGAAATAATCTTTATTCAATATATGGTGCTGGGAAAACTGGATAGCTACATGTAGAAGACTGAAACAAGACCTACACCTTTCACCTCTCACAAAAATGAACTCACGCTGGGTAACAGACTTGAACCTTAGGTGTGAAATTATTAAAATTCTAGAGGAAAATGTTGGAGATACTCTTCTAGACATTGGCCTAGGCAAAGAATTTATGAAGAAGACCCCAAAGGCAATCACAGCAGGAACAAAAATAAACAAATGGGATCTGATCAAATTAAAAAGCTTCTGTTCAGCCAAAGAAACTCTCAGGAGAGCAAACAGACAACCCATAGAATGGGAGAAAATTTTTGCAAGCTACACATCTGATAAAGGGCTGATAACTAGAATCTATTTAGAACTCAAGAAAATCAGCAAGAAAAAATCAAACAACCCTATCAAAAAAATGGGCAAAGGACATGAACATAAACTTATCAAAAGAAGACAGAATAATGGCCAACAAACATATGAAAAAATGCTCAACATCTCTAATCATCAGGGAAATGCAAATCAAAACCACAAAGTGGTATCACTTTACTCCAGTGAGAATAGCCTTTATCAAAAAAGTCTCCAAACAATAAATGTTGGCGTGAATGCAGAGGGATAGGAACACTCCTACACTGCTGGTGGGACTGAAAACTAGTTCAACCTCTGTGGAAAGCAATATGGAGATACCTTAAAGTAATAAAAGTAGATCTAACATTTGATCCAGCAATTCCACTACTGGCCATCTACCCAAAAGATCAAAACACATTTCTTATAACTACCATTTCCTCATCATTTTTCATTTTATTAAATGGCAGTACCATCTACACACCTGCTAAAGAGAGAAATTTGGAATTATTTTTAACTTTCTTCTTCCTTAGTTCTGTCACCAAATCTTGCTACCTTAATTAAAACAAAAAGACAAAAAAACCTTTAGATTCCAACAACTTTCCTCTACTTTTAACTGATAACTAATCCTTCAAGCTATCACCTTCCTATGTAACCTGGGTTCATATAATTGGACCTCCCATATCCATTATTCTCCTATCAATTATTTGTACTGCAAGCAAGTTTACAATCATTATTATAGTCTTTCTCTGGTTTACAATTCATCAGTGTTTTTTCTCTGGGTATGTTACCCTCCAAAAAGAAATTCTAATTGTATCAATTAGTACTCTTTGAATTAAAATTAACTGAAACAATTGAAACTAGCCTAGCCAAAAAAGACAATGTGGGTTATCTAACATTATAAGTTTGTGGGTAACTCAAATAATGTCACAAAGAAGAATTTCTCTCTATCTATCATTCCTGCCCTGTTCTCGTTTGTTTTCAATCCAAGAGAAATTCTCCTCTTATGGATGACTGTGAGCAGCCCTAGATTATATTCCTGTAGCTCCAAATTCATTGGAAAGGTAAAAATGTCTTCCTCTCCATATTTGAAAAAATTTTTTTCAGCTTGGCTGACATTGCATCAGTGTCTAATATAACCATTTTGAATCAATTTCGGTGGATGGAAAGTACTGGTTAACTTAGCTTTAGGTCACATATGCAACTCCATGGTGTGAGGAGGGTGAGCAGTGCTGGTGTCAACACAGTGAATTTATGGATTGGTAGAATCCTGATGTTAAGCATGTAATAAATTTAAGAAAAGAAAACCAAGCCCTGATTTCTAAATGACAGCTCCTCTAGAAGATGAATTATTACACTTCTTGCTACTTTTTAAAATTATATAATAGAAAAATGAATAAAAGACAAAATATCTTGGCCTCATGCTATATTGTATTGCAAAGAAAGTGAGTAAAGGGTCTGAGATAAAAATTAGATTAAAAATCATCAATTTTAGAGTAAATAAAATGTACAAACAGCTGCTTCTGGGTGAATAAGATGAAAAGAAATATTGATGCCAGTTTGAAAATAACAAAGAGAGAGGGAAAAGTAAACATTGTATGAAAAAACACCTAATATCTTTCTTGAAAGAATACATAAGTTAAGAGAGAGCATTCTTCCCAAAGGTTTTATGCTTCAGAATAATTTAAAGATATAAGAAATCATTTAAATAAGAACTATAGATAAGATGGTATATCAAGGAGATGAGTTTAAAAAGTAGACTGCATAACTATGTAAAGTATGCAGAGCGTCAAACTTATATTAATATACTTAGAAAACTATGAATAGATTATAAAAATGGAGCACAATAGACATTTGTGACAATCAAATTACTGACAAAAAGTAAAGTCATGTCTTAAGCGACGGAAGTTATTGGTAATGATTTGAAGGTGATGAACTCAAGATATGTACAAGTAATAACACTAAAAATACTGAAAGGTAGAGATGAAAGACATGAGACATGATGGACCTCATCATTCAAATCTCATTAATATAAATTTGTAAAATTAAATATTTAATTTAAAAATATTCCAACTTCTGAATGAGTTTAACTCATTTTTAAGCTTTGAAGATGTATTCATTATATATTTTGCAGTAAGAAAATATGTATTGGAATAAAATTGCTTATAACATTCCATTAAAATGAAATTTTGTTTTCATTAATTTTACATTACATCTATAAAACAGATAAATTTTTAGTAGCATCAATCCTTTGATGTAGCTGATATTTGCTTCAGATATATTGTCAATTTTATCAAAGTTCTATGTGTGCTAGAAAGGAATGTATTTAAGTATTCAAATTAGTGTAGCATGTATGAGCATGAAATAAAGCTTCTTTTCAAATTAATTGTTCTAGAAGATCTCTCTGGCATATCAAATGGTGAATAAAGTCTGTTAAAACATTTTATTGTGATTTTGAGTATGCTGATTTCTAAGTTTTAATGTTCACTTTTCTGGAGAAATTTTGGGGATTTTTTTACTTTAGATAACCTCGCTAGTAGGTATTATACTAATAATATTATACTTATTATACTTCTCTGTGAAAGTTCCCTTTTGTTGATGATCTATAGACTCTGCCTATCCTGTAAATGCTGTTAACTGAAGCTCTTTACATGTAATATTTGGGCAGTATATTAATATTGTCATTATCTGGAGTTGGGCCATTCTAGTTCTTTTAATTTGTGTGTCTGCTACGTCTTACCCATCATAATGTATGCTTCTGGATTGAGAGCTCATATTTAGAGTATTTTTTCAAGTAGAAATACTGAGAGGCTTGGGTTGAGTCTGTGTTCCTATAGAACTAGCTTATGTTTACACGGTATTGTAAGAGTCTCATTGTTCCAGATCCAATTTGTCTGGGACTAGAAGACGGGGCAGAGGATTTCTGGATTATGTTATTCAGTATAAATTCCAACTGCAAACTCCTATGATGCTCAAATTATAGTTATGAATTCTAAGAGAGAATTTGTTTTGTACTCATCCTAACCCTTACCTTATATGTAGCTTTATTGCAATCTTAGTCCCAAATCTTCATTAAGAGTTTTATCTCCTATTCCCATAAAGGTGTATATATAGTATAATATAGTTGTTTGTTCTAGAAAATTTTGTGGTTTAGTAAAAAAAAAGACAATACAAGTAAAACAACATCTATAGATTTTTTTCTGCAAATATTGCATTTCCATTGAAAGAAGTGGCGTGTGAATATAAAAAATGTGTATATATGTATAAATGTATGTGTGTATATAATTAAAATAATCAAAACCCTATACCCCAATGCTTATAGTTCTTCAAACGATTTTTAAATTCCATGACTTCATCATGCATTTTCTGTCTCCATACTCAGTATTAAGATATCTATCCCAATGCAAATGCCACTCCTTCATCATCTCCCACAGAAAATCCACTTAAACTCAGTACATTTTGAGTTTAACTTTACCAAAGAGTTTGGCTTTCTTGGCAAAGATATTCAAATCACTGAGTCAGTAGTCTTCCATCATCTTGCAAGTTTCGCCATTCTTCTTCCTTCATTCTCTTTAAATTTTGTAACATGTCCCCTCCACCTCCACACACTTTTTACACTCAAAGGATTCTTCTAACATCTAAGACTTCTATAGAATAAGTTTGTATGCCCAAATGCTTTTAAGAATATTTTACAAAATAAATAGATAAATAAAATACACACTGATTCTTAAGAGGGATTCCCTGACAAATGTTTCTGGGGAAACTATTTTCCAACTTGTTGCTAGTGTCTGTGCAGCAACTTTTTTTGTTCTTCCTTTTTGTTCTTTCTAGGACAAAAGAAAGTGAAACTCAATAAGATTAAGGTCATTGTGGGTGCTGGTTTCACTTTAAATCAATACTGTATTTCATTAGGTGGTATTGTTCTGAGGCTGATGTAATCCCTTGCTTGCTTTGATGCCTGATCCATCTCATGGTCACCCCGCTGGTAATGTTTGTAATATTTTTGGATAGTAAAAATATTTTTAGGAGACTATGACTTTCAGAGCAGTAGACAAATGAAGGCCTCTCTCATTAGGCTATAAATGACTGTTGCAAATATGCAAATAATCAGCCTAGAAAATCCCCTCATCAGAATTTGTGCTGATAAAACAGGGTGAAATTAATATTTACTCCAATTTTGTTGAAAGATATGAAAGAAAAAAAGGTGATTTGAGCCAATCTTTACTTCTCAGGGTAATTTTGTACATGGAGGATATGCATAATCAATTTCTGTTATTTATTTACATAGATATATTTTGTTTTGAAAATACAGAAACTTCCTTTACCCTGGGGCAATTTCTTAAAAGCAGATACTTAAAATAATACAAAATCTGCTTTAGCCATTGTTTTACAGACATGGTTTTCTTAGAATGAAATTGTTTTTCTAGAGGTCAGTATAACTAAAAGTTTTCAATCTGGAGCAATAAGAAAATAAGGAATTGGAAATTCTAGATTCTTTATCAAAAGTGTCACATATAGTACCAAACATAATAGAGAAATAAATTTTCCCTAGATGATCCTGTATTTTTGAAAAAAAAAAAGAAATGATTCTGTTATATTTGCATTTTATATTCTGAGTAAAATGTTATGGTTTGTGGCCAGCAAGTGTCCTTTCAAAGGTGTCATTGTCAGAGCAAATTAATTCATGGCTCACACTATGCACTGTCAGCATCTATTGTTATCCTTTTTTCTTCTTCCCTGTCATTCAGATTAATAACATAAGTGGTGCTATATGCTTACAGCTTTCTTCCTCTTGTCATTTGACTCAGAATCTCCTTTGCACAAGCAATTTTTCTTCAGCAAATTTAAATGTACTGCAATATATCTATGTTTAGTTGAAAGCGTTATATAATCATTTGTCTTCTGACTACTCTTATTAAAACTAATTTAATAGACCTCTTCATGTTGTAGTTTTTTTTTTTCCCTGAAGATTTTGTTGCACAATGAATCTGAGGTCTTACACCCATTTTGCGCCATAGATTGGAACTAAAATTATTTTAATATTGTTTATGACAACTTTAAAATGAATATTTTTATTAAAAATATTAAATCTCTAACATATGCAATATATTTACTTTTCTTAAGTCTTATGTTTATGAAATTCTTGCCAACTGTTTATGGAAATTATCCACGCAATATGAATCTATGTATAGAACAGTAGAAGTGGCAAATTATTCAATCATAAATGCCATCAAACGTGTAAAGCTTAAATTGTAGGTGTTAGATTAAAAAGAAATTCAGTATTTGTTCCACTGAACAAGGAAAATGCCAGCCACACTAGAATTATTTTTGCTCATAAGCCAGGTAGCTAGCAAAACAAGACATAATTTATGGTTAACTTACAGGCTAGATTTTCATTTTGAAGGTGCTGATACAAGTTTTAATGCAGGAAAAGAAAAACCACTAAAAAACTGTTTTCAAACATAATTGTTGCAAGGTTTAGGTTTGAAGTCAGAGTTCTGCCACGAGGTTTCAAGTTCGTGCCAGTGTAGCTATTGCTGCAATCCAGAAGTTAACAGGCAGCTGTTGCAACCACTTAGAGTTCAGGACACTGCGGGTAACCACTGCTGATTTCATAGCTGCCCTACACTGATAAGGCTTGTTCTTACACATTGAAACATAGAAGCTTACTGTTGTACAAACTATTATAATATTGTCCTGTACTGCAGCTTGGGGAAGAATAGCATCTGCCTCCTTTTGCCTTCCCAATTTGAGATGAGTTCATTTCCTCCAAACAATGTAAATCATATCCCAAACTTTAGTGAAAGGAAGAGTTGGGAATGTAGCTTTTAGCCCTTCAGTCCTTGCAATATAGTAAAAGTAAGATTCAAGTGATAGACTGAATGCTGAGTATCAGTAGACAATAATTTAGTATAGCAAGTATCACTAACACACAAACTGTTACATGAAGTGGTGGAAGTATTCACTTTCCAACTGTAGTTCTGAGATAGAGACATAAAATGTGCTCTTTAGTATTATATTGTCTTATCTCTTCAAATTACATTCTTCAACTTTATATGAACTCTCTTCCTTCAAAGACAGAAGTGAAAATGTGGACACTAGACCATTTATTTCATCAGAGAGATGAGATGTTTAATCTTTATAGCTCTGTATTATGCCTCAATGAGTCTAAGGAGTTCTTGTTTTTCCAAAGTGGAGAAACATGCTAAGGGACATGTGAGTGACTCCCAAATCCTCCTCTGTGACAAAAAGTATGGCAGGCAGACCTCCACGTGTTCATTTTTACTCTCTTGTATAATCTTCTAGCTTTGAGTGTGAGCAGAACCTGTGACTTGCTTCTAACTAATAAAATATAGCAGAGGTGATGGGAAGTCATTCCTGTGATCACATGCCATTATATAACAAAGGGAATGGGATATCTCTCCCACAATTATGCTATGTTATGTTGAACTTTGTCATGCTAACCAAATTGCTGTAGAATCTGTATCTCTTTCTCTCTCCTTTTTTTCCCTCTCTTTTTCTATTACTTGCTCTTAGAAATTAAGCTGTCATGAATCTTTTAGCAATAATAAAATGAATTCTGTCAGTATCCAAATAATAGTTGAAACTGGACCCTTTTCTAGTCAAGCCTTCAGATAAGAACACAGTCCTAACTGACATTTTGATTATGACCTTACAGAGGATCATAACCAAATTAGTGACTCACGGCTACTGTGAGATAATAAATATGTGATGTGTTAAGATGATAAATTTGTGGTGAGTTGTTTTTCAGCAGTATAAAACTAATACATGGGGTATGGAAAATTATAAATATGCTAGAAAAGGTAATTTCAGAGAGAAAAGTCTCCAGGAAGTCCTGTCTTAATAAGTAAACAAATATATAGTGAGTAAATAAATTATTATACAATACTCAAGTTTATGACATTGTGGATTGGACACACCTTACCTTCTCTTTATTTTCTCTTCTCAGTGTAAGATGGGGTCAGATATTTTGATAGAGGTGAAAAGAATAATAGCATGTTTTTTGTCCTTAAGAAATAAACATGCAATCACTTAGGGGAGTATAGATCTAAGTGTGAATATTTTCACAAATTACTAGTTGACTTACTTTGACCTCATAATTATTTTATTTCTATAATTTAATTTTAGGTTCAGTTCATTCAAGAATTTTATCTTTGGTGATAAAAATTAAGTAAAATGAAATAAAAATATTATGAAAAATATGCACTATAAAAGATGCAAGTGCATTTGAAAATATCTGTGGGTATTAAACATAATAATTACCATATTTGAAATTATATTTTACCTATATTAATAGTTCAAATCCCAAAACAAGAAAAATGGTAAAATATCCATATTTAATAGAGGAAGAAAGTGAGATGAAGAAAAATTATTAAGTGGTTTGTTTACAGGCAAGCAACTCATAATTGGTAGTGTTTTATTAAATTCTGAAGCTGATTATCTATGCTATGGCTTCTTTAGATATCAGGTGCACCCAATTTTTTTCTGTTAAGTATCATGCAGTTCTGAATATTTCTATCTTTTGAGGGAATGTTGTATAGTAGTGGCCTTTCTAACCTTACATGGATGAGGAAATAAAGACAGAAGCAAGGTCATGGAGATTGGAAAGTCAATTAATCAATGTACAAATAAGGTCAAGGAATTGTAGAAGGGCTTGAAAATTTTTATTAAGACATAATGAGGGATTCTATTAAATAATAATGGGTTAATAGGCAAGAGTAACAGAGCCACACTGATGTACCACAATTGTAATCCAGTAGTCTTTTCTAGAAATTTCCTCTAGGGTTCCCTGCATTCAATTATAGTGTCAATGAAACCTAGTGAAAACTGCAACCACTGTCCTCAAGCTCCAGTGGCACACTTTATCTTTGTTAATAAAAATCTCTTTTTTTGTAGCTAGCATGACCCTTACTAAAAAGTGAAGCCAAACCCACTAGAAAACAGCATTTTGAAATCTCACCATACCCAATTACCATGTGAATCTTGTTAGTAATACATCTTCTCATGTTCTACCAAATTGTATGTTATGCTAATTTTTAAAATTCTCATTGAATATTTTCTTGAAAATATAAAACACATTGAAAATGCATTGAGCATAGACACTGAGAATTGAACACTAAATACCAAATTCATAAGACTTGTTTATAAGATCAAATTAGTGGAAGTCTAGTTCAGTTTATTTTGAAATGAGTGCTTTGTCAGGCAGGCTTATCTGTTATTTTTGAGCACAGCAATTGTTAAACAATACATAGTTTTATTTTGTATTGTAGTCAAAAGGAAAATATCCAATTAAACATTCCAAGAAAATATAAGCTAAGATGAATGTATAAGACTGAAAATAATTTTTCAAGATATTTCTGTCATTCCATCTCAGTTTAAAGAGGTGATAAATCCCTTATTGCATATTAGCTTGCTTATTTCCATTTATTCTATCACTCACATCCATCATCATTTGCCATTCTAGTGAAGCTGATCAGGTTAGGTGGCTCAACGCCAGTAAGTAAGTTCTATGAGTCCTATTTCTTCTAATCTCAATTTGATTCCTTGGAAGTTAAGTGGTGAGTCCTGGTGGTCATACTCCTCAATAGCATGTTCAGAAAATGGAACTTTCAGAAAATGAACCAATCTACTGCACTGCATTTTGAAATTTAATTTTGTTATCTCTTCTCTTTAAAATAGTTAAAAATTAGGCATATATAACATAGAATACTTGTTTGATAATTGAAACAGCAACTTTTCAGAACAATCAAATCTCATGATGCTGCTCAACATGATCTACTTATATAGCAATTTGGGGAATGTCACAGTATGTGAACAAACATAAGATGTCGAGCAAAATATAATCTTTCCCCATTGTGCATTAGCAGATGTATATCAGATAATGTATGCAAAATATTTAGAAAAGTGCCCATTTAGTAAGTATAAAATAAAGTTAACTATTTTTATTTCTTATTTGTTAGTATACAGTTTTCTTGGGATTGACTTTAGCTTAACTCAGTGAATAAAGAAGCTTTGCTAAAATATTTTTAAAAATCAATTACATCTCCACATCTTTGCAATAGTGAATTGTACTGTCATAAACATTCTATGTATACAATGGAATATTACTCAATTATAAGAAATGACAGTGAGCTAGCACCATTTGTATTATCCTGGATTGTGCTTGAGCCCATTATCCGAAGTGAGGTGACACAAGATCAGAAGAATGGGCTCCACATGTACTCGCCATCAAATTGGCACTGACAGATAAATACTATGGTGCTCAAATGGTGGTGGTGTTCTCCAGGGATTAGGGGGTTGGGCAGATAGACCGACATCTGAGGGATGTGGTGAGCATTGTGGAGGGGTGGTACATACCTCTAACCCTTGCTAGGGAGAGGCAAAGATATAATAAAATGTAACCAAAATGTTTGTACTCCATATTTTCCTGAAATAAAAATAAATAAATAAATAAATTATATCAATGTATAAACATTTTCCAGTGTTTCATGAAAGAAGAGCTCTCCACGTAAACCATCTATTCTATCTTCTCACTAAATATTGCACGGATAAAAGTCTGATCTTACATGAGATTTGAATTCGGGCAAACTGGCTTTGCACACTGCTCTGATACATAGAAACTACCTGTGTGATTTTGAACCATTCAGTGAGCTTCAGCTACCTCATATGTTGCCTGGGCTAGAGTGTCATGGCGTCAGCCTAGCTCACAGCAACCTCAAACTCCTGGGCTCAAGTGATCCTTCTGTCTCAGCCTCCCAAGTAGCTGGGATTACAGGCATGCACCACCATGTCTGGCTAATTTTTTCTATATATTTTTAGTTGTCTGGCTAACTTCTCTCTATTTTTAGTAGAGACAGGGTCTCGCTCTTGCTCAGGTTGGTCTCGAACTCCTGACCTTAAGCGATTCTCCCGCCTCGGCCTTCCAGAGTGCTAGGATTACAGGTGTGAGCCACCGCGCCTGGCCTAATTTTATTTCTTTATGTGTTAACTGTTAGCCATCATCAAAAACGGCTAATTGTGGCAATCCTCTCATTTAACAAGAAAAAAATACAAATATATTTCCCATTAATGTAGGAGTTAATATCAGATATGAATTATGACTTTTGAACTCTTTATATAAATTATAAATGTACAAATCCTTTCCTTACCTTTATTTGAGTTTTGAGTAGACTTAAAGATAGTAGTCACAATATACAACAGCAAATATCCATGCATGCTAAATATTTGCCAGCCTGTCTTGCAGGAACTGGAGATGTAGTCAGGACAAGAAAATTTCTTCCCTTTCTGTAGCTCACATTTTATTAAAGGGAATGTAAAATAAACAAATTAAAATAGAAAAAAAATCAGAAAGTTAAACATAATGATACCTGAAGCAGTGTAAGGGAATAAACGGTGAGGAGCTACTTTTTTATGTGGCTTATTCAGAACAGGCCTCTCTGAAGAAGTGGTATTTGAGCAGAAACTAAAATAAAATGAGAATGTTATCCCTGTGAATACTTGGCGGAAATGCCTTCTTAGCACAGAGATCAATACATGTGGAGGTTCTAAGGGAAGAACAAGCTAGAACATTTGAGAACATAACATTTTTATGGTTTGATTAAGAAAAATAAAGTTGGAAAATTACCAGGGTTAGATTTGTAAAGTTTTGTCCGCATTTTATGCAATTTTAATTTTGAGTATTGTGGGAAGTCAATGAATATTTTAGATTAAGAGATGAAATAAGATTTATTGATTGTTGGTAGCAGTATGGATTTTAGGAGAAAAAAAGAGAAAGACTAGCGAAAATCTGTTACTGTGGCTCAAATGGTAGGTAATTGGGGCTTTCTGGCTTGGATTATATTGACTGTGATAGGGGTGATGAGGAGTCATTTGATTTGAGCTTGATTTTGAAGGTAGAGTTGAAAGGAGTTACAAGTGAATTTGATATGAATAGGAGAAAAGTAAAGAAATTGTGAGAATCCTCAAAGTTTTTAATCTAAGTTATTCAGTGAATATTGTCAAAAATTAAGGAACAGAATGTTAAAGACAAGATTATGTGTATGATGGGCAGTGTGTATTGGGGGGAATTAAAATCCAAGAGTTCCCTTTGGGCATATTTAATTTGATAAGCTTTTAAAATTTCCAAGTGGAGATATCAACTATTTAGGTGATTACATTGGTGTGTATCTAGGAAAGAGATCAGGGCTGGAGATTAAAATCCGGGAGTCACTAGTATAGAGATATTATTAAAACCATGGAAGTAAATGATGTCATCTAGGAAGTCAGTATAAATAGAAAAGACAAAAAGTTTCAAGGACTATGTCTTAGTCCATAAAAAAGTATACTTTTGGAAGATAAAGAGATTCCCACAAAGGAGAGTTAAAAGGAATGGCTAGAGTCATAGTGGTAAAACTAGGGATATGGTGCAGAAAGTATTTCATGAAATAGGAAGGGTTCCACTCCATCAAAGACCAATGAGTGACTAAGTTCTACAATGACTAAAACTTAATACTTGAAACTTAAAAATGAAAGCCAGCATAGTCATAGTAGAAGTAATGAACAATTAATTGGAGTAAGTTAAGAAAGGTCTGTGTATAAGTATAGACAGTGATTATTATTACCATTTTTTTCACTATGATGAGGTACAAAGACATTGAACAAAGTTAGATGATGGCATAGGCTAAGTGAATTCTTTTTTTTTTTTTTTTTTTGAGATGGCAGATAATCTAATATGTTTGTGAGCTAATGGGAGTTGTAAGCACATCAAAAATATCCTACATAAAAAAGATAAGTAATTTCATGATCATTGTCCTTATTGTTTGGAACTAAAGATAATTAAGTATACTGGCAAAAGGTTTGGCTTTGGCTAAACACACTGACATGCCATCCTCTGATTAGGGTGTATGTATACATATGTCAATATATATAAATAAATATAGATAAAAGTTCAAGTGGTCTTATAGATTTAGAAAGATGGTGAATGGTGGCGATGATGGTGATGATGGTAAAGCACAATTCCACTTCTAGTTTCTCACTGAAATGAGAAGCAAGTTTATCCTTATGAAGGAGATTTTAACTGTGGCATAAGGAGTTAGGAATATTTTAAATAGGCACTAATAGTATGAGAGTAAATATGGTCATAATTTGGAGAAAAAAAAGACATGTCTACATAGTTAATTTTTCACAGCCATACTTAGTTATTTGTAGGCAGAGAGGTATGATCATGGCTGAGAGCTTTACTAAGCATGCATCTGGAAGATGATAATGACAAGCAAGCTTAGCATACATGTACTGGAGTGATTGCATAGTAGTGGCCTTTCTAATCTAACATGGATAAGGAGGATATGACAGAAGCAAGGTCATGGAGATTGGAAAGTCAATTGATCAGTGTACAAGTAAGGTCAAAGAATTGTTGTAGAAGGGCTCATAGTGGCAGAAAGCTGTAGTTCAATAATTGAGACGATTATAAACTAAGTATCAGTGACAATGCAATTTTTGGTATTGACAAGGTCTAGGGTATAATTTGGTGACTAATGTTGAGTGTAGGAATAGATGGTTAGGGTAAGGAGGTTAAAAAACTAAGAGTCCAGGATTTTGGATAAACTAATCACAAAAATGCTATAGTTACAAAAAATGATGATAAGATCATGAGATGTTTCATGATCAAGGTAGGAATATTTAACTTGTTTAACTAATCCTAATTTCTATAAATTATTCTCATTTTCTTATGCTATCTTACTTTTTAATTTAATAAAAAATTATTATTTGTATAAGGCATTATAATGTCCAAAAATATTTTATATACATTCATTTATTCAAATTTTTTTACAACAAAACTACTTAGTAAATAGGGAATTAATATGATAATTTTAGAAAAAAGGAAATTCAGCCTTAATATTTAACCCTATCTTAATTTAAATGTAGGTTGTTTATTTGCTTGGTTTTAATCATTGTAGAATATTTGTTTCTTAAAATACTGTAGCTTGATATTTCTGTGGTGTTCAGATGCTATCTTTCATTTAGAGAATCATGTAATCTGGCAATTCGAAGTCCTTTTCAACATGGTGCTAATTAAATTCATCTAATTAAATCTCTGAACTCTGAGCTCACATTTATTCTGCCTTCTCAACACCTCCAATTGCACATATCTCAAATTTCAGACATAAGATGTCCAAAATGCAAATATTTCTTCACAGAGTAACCTCCCTCCTGTGTTTTTCCCATTTTAATAAGTGCACCATCATTTGTCTTTTGTTCATAAACCTAAACTCAGAAATTTTTCTTGATTTTTTTCATTTTTCTAACTTTCTGTTCAGGCTCTGATTCAAATAATATTTTAAGTCAGTAAAATTCTATTTTCATTGCTATCACCCTAAGTTAGGCCTACATAAAACATATTTTGTACTTTTACAACAGTTTTTAACTAGTCTCTTTGCTTTCTACAAGAGACCATTCTCCATTCAGGGGTCCAAATGAAACTCTTAAACTGTAAATTAATTTATGTGCCTCCCACACATATACTTAGGGAAAAATTCAAACTCTTTTCCGTGGCCTGATATTGTGCATAATATGACACTATTTGTATGAACTTTGTTCAAACAATTGTTCCTTGCTCATCAGTCCCCACAAGGGCAGGATTTAAATTACTCATTCAAACATATCTTGATCTGTGATTATTACATTTTCTTCTTTCTACCTAGAATTCTTTCTTAAAAGTCAATTTATGTTAAGTCAATTTTCCTCATTTTTGAAGTGTGCTCATAAATATGATCTTTATCTTCAGATCTTAAATATGATCTGAAAGAAAGGCCTCTTTAAGATCATATTTAAGAATGTCTTCTTGTAAATATTGATCTCTATCACAAACAAAAACACAATAACAATAAAAAAAATCTACAAAGAAGAAAGAAAATTATTCATGTGCCACTGCTCAAATAAATATTATTAGTGAAGATAACTTCTTTTTTTTTGAGACAAGAGTCTTACTTTGTCACCTGGGCTAGAGTGCCATGGCATCGGCCTAGCTCACAGCAATCTCAAACTCCTGAGCTCAAGCGATCCTTCTGCCTCAGCCTCTCAAGTAGCTGGAACTACAGGCACGTGCCACCATGCCCAGATGATTTTTTCTATGTATTTTTAGTTGGCCAATTAATTTCTTTCTATTTTTAGTAGAGATGGGGTCTCACTCTTGCTCAGGCTGGTTTCGAACTCCTGACCTTGAGCGATCCGCCTGCCTCAGCCTCTCAGAGTACTAGGATTGCAGGCATGAGCCACCACACCCGGCCAAGATCACTTCTATGTACACTACTTTACAAGAGAAGAAAACCACAGAAAATATACACAAATGTAATGGGCATATAGTGTTATGCTACATGGACATATCATTAGCTATTTGCACAACTCTGCATTTTCAACATGTAGTTTTTCTTCAAGATGTTTAAATGTTCTTCATTGTACAGATAAAAGAAAAATTCACAAAATCTATTTATAGAAATAAGAATTTTATAATAAAAGAAATTTTTATTTTCCAAACACACAAACACCTGTAGGGGAGGCAAAATTTAACTTCTACTCATTTAAGTTTTTTGTTTGTTTGTCTGTTTTGGCTGGACCTGAAGATTAAATTGACATAGATTGATAGTAGAAAAGCATATACATTTATTTAATTCAAGTTTCATGTAGCACAGAAGGCTTTACGAGGAAAAGGAGACCCAAAGATACAATTAAAGTTAAATATTTATGAACTGAATTAGACAAGAAATAATAAATTGGAAAATGTCCCAAGGCAAACGGGTTTAAGCTAGGGTAATTGGGTGGAGAAGTAGCCAGGAAGCTAAACCATGGTTGTCCAGATTTCCCTCAGCCTCAACTTCTAGTCCTTAATAATGAAAATGATATTTTCCCTCCAGTATAAAGAGGGCATTGTTAACATGAAAATTTAATCTTCTTAAGAAACAGAATGAATGTCAGAGTGATCATCTTGTACTTCTTTTCAAGAACTAAAAATACTCAACAAGCCAGAGCAGCAAATTTGGGGGAAACTTATTCTTAACTCCTTCAAATCTTTGTTCTCACTTCTAAATTTCCTTTAACAATGGCTGTAATAATTCATAATATGATAAGCTATTTTTTTCCATTTTTTAAAAATTTCAGAGTATTATGAGGGTACAAATCTTTGGTTACATGAATTGCTTTTGTACTGCTTGAGTCAAAGTTATAAATGTGCCCATCACCCAGATAGTGTACATTGTACCTGTTAGGTATGATTTCACCCAGCACCTCTTTCCCTCTCCCACCTGCTTGATTTCATTGAGTTTTACTTCCATCTGTGCACATGAGGGCTGAGTGGTTAGCTCCAATTTAATAGGGAGTACATGTGGTGTTTGTTTTTCCATTCTTGTGATACTTCACTTAGGAGAATGGTCTCCAGTTCCATACAGATTGTTGCAAAAGTTATTAACTAATTTTTTTTCTGATTTTTTAAAATTTCCGCACATTATGAGGGTACAAATGTTTAGGTTACATGTGTTGCCTTCCCCCCCTTTTCCCCCCTGGAGTCAGAGCTTTAAGGGTATTCATCCCCCAGATGGTGCGCATCCCAGTCATTATGTATGTATATACCCATCCCCTCCTCCCCCCTCCCAACTGCCCTACACCTGATAAATGTTATTCCTATATGTCCACTTAGGTGTTGATCAGTGAAACAAACTTGCTAGTGAGTACATGTGGTGCTTATTTTTCCATTCTTGGGATACTTCACTTAGTAGAATGGGTTCCCAGCTCTATCCAGGAAAATACAAGAGGTGCTATATCACCATTGTTTCTTATAGCTGAATAGTACTTCATGGTATACATATACCACATTTTATTAATCCACTCATGTACTCATGGGCACTTGGGTTGTTTCCACATCTATGCAATTGTGAATTGTGCTGCTATAAACATTCGAGTGCAAATATCTTTTTTACAGAATGTTTTTTGTTCTTTTGCGTAGATGCCCAATAATGGGATTGTTGGATCAAATGGTAGATCTACTTGTATCTCTTTAAGGTTTCTCCATATTGCTTTCTACAGAGGTTGAACTAGTTTGTAGTTCCACCAGCAATGTAGGAGTGTTATTATCTCTCCACATTCACAAGGACATTTATTGTTTGGGGACTTTTTGATAAAGGCCATTCTTACTGGGGATATTAATACCTCATTGTGGTTTTGGTTTGCATTTCCCTGATGCTTAGAGATGTTGAGCATTTTTTCATATGTTTGTTGGCCATTATTCTGTCTTCTTTAGAAAAGTTTGTGTTCATGTCCTTTGCCCACTTTTTGATAGGGTTGTTTGATTTTTTTCTTGCTGATTTCATGGACCAGATGGTTTCACACCCAAATTTTACCACTCCTATAAAGAAGAACTGGTGCCTACCCTGCAAAAATTATTCCACAACATCAAGAAGGATGGAAGTCTACCCAACACATTCTATGAAGCCAACATAACTCTGATACCAAAACCAGGAAAGGATGCAACAAAAAAAGAAAACTACAAATGAATATCCCTTATGAATATACACCCAAAAATTCTCAACAAAATCCTAGCTAACTGAATCCAGGTGCTTATTAAGAAAATAATCCATCACAACCAAGTGGGCTTCATCCCAGGGATGCAGGGATGGTTCAACATATACAAATCTATAAATGTAATTCACCTCATATACAAAAGCAAAAACAAAGATCATATGATCCTCTCAATAGATGCAGAAAAAGCATTTGACAAAATTCAACACCCTTTTATAATAAGAACGCTTAAGAAAATAGGCATAGATGGGGCTTACCTAAAAATGATACAAGCCATATATGAAAAACCCACAGTCAACATCATACTGAACGGGGAAAAATTGAAAGCATTCCTACTTAGAACTAGAACAAGACAAGGTTGCCAGTATCTCCACTTCTATTCAACATAGTGCTGGAAGTCCTGACTATAGCAATCAGACAAGAGAGAAGAATTGAAGGCATCCAAATGGTGACAGAAGAGGTCAAACTCTCACTCTTTGCTGATGATATAATATTATATCTAGAAAACCCCAAGGATTCAACCAAGAGACTCCTTGAATTGATAAATGAATTCAGTAAAGTCTCAAGATACAAAATTAATTTATTTTTTATGGCTGAATAGTACTCCATAGTAGACATATACCACATTTTATTTATTTATTTATTTATTAATTCATTCATTTTTGAGACAGAATTTTGCTTTGTTGCCCAGTAGGGTGCCTTGGTGTTAGCTTAGCTCACAGCAACCTCAAACTCCTGGGCTCAAGCGATTCCCCTGACTCAGCCTCCTGAGTAGCTAGGATTACAGGCATGTGCCACTACGCTAATTTGTTTTTATATTTTTAGTTGCTAGGCCAAATTTCTTTCTATTTTTTGGTTGACATGGGGTCTTACTCTTGCTCAGGCTGGTCTCAAACTCCTGAGCTTAAGCAAGCATCTCGTCTTGGCCTCCATACACTTTATTAATCCACGAATGTATCGATGGACATTTGTTTTGATTCTATGTCTTTCCCATTGTGAATTGTGCTGCAATAAACATTCGAGTTCAAGTGTCTTTTTAAAAAAAATGACTGGTTTTTTGGGTAAATACCCAGTAGTGGGATTGCTGGATCAAATGGTAGGTCTACTTTTAGTTCTTTGAGGAATCTTCATATATTTTCCATAGAGGTTGCACCAGTTTGCAGTCCCACCAACAGTATGTAAGTGTTCCTTTCTTTTCACATCCATACCAGCATCTATTATTTTGGGATTTTTTGATAAAAAACATTCTCACTGGAGTTAGGTGATATCTCATATGGTATTGATTTGCATTTTCTGATTAGTGTCATTGATCATTTTTTCATATATATATTGACCATTAGTCTATCTTCTTTTGAAAAGCTTCTGTTCATGTCTATAGCCCACATTTTAATGGGGTTGTTTGATTTTTTCTTGCTGATTTGTAGAATCTGATTATTAGCCCTCTACTGGATGTATAGCATGTGAATATTTTCTCCCATTCTGTAGGTTGTCTATTTGCTCTGTTGATTGTTTCCTTAGCTGTGTAGTAGCTTTTTAATTTAATCAAGTCTCATTTATTTATATTTGTTTTTGCTGTGATTGCCCTTGAGGTCTTCTTCATAAATTCTTTGCCTAGGCAACTATCTAGAAGAGTTTTTCAAACATTTTCTTTTAGAATTCATGTCTACAACCATACCACCCTTAATGTGCCCAATCTCATCTGATGAGCTATTTTTGACAGTTGCTAGTTTACAAGCCCTAAGTATCAAAAAACATTAAAGTCTGCTTATGTTTTACCCAACTTAAAGGAGTTTGCATTATATTTTTTCTTTGTTTTTTTTTTTTTACCTATTTTTAAAATTGTATTTGGGAATACTTGAACATCTGAACATTGTTCTATATTTAATGACTATTTCTATTTCTTCTTTAACAAATTAGTTTTGTTATACCTACCCTCCTACTCTCGTGTACTTTAAAGCATTTATTATAATGAATTTGAATCTCCCATCTGTGCTCTCTTTAAAAATCATCACGTACAAGAATCTCCCATGCACATTTCCCACACTAAATTATGAGAAAATCATCATTCAAGGCTATCCGTAAGAATCCTGAAGGAAGAGAATCACTTCCGAGGGCTGAACATTGTATTAAGGGAGAGATCTATTATTTAAAATGTCTTTGTTTAATTGAAACTAGATGTTCTCATTTCACTGATGATAGTTTTGCTTTTCAGAATGCCACACAATAAATCTAAACTCCTTTTCATTTGGGAACATTTTAATTATTTGAAGACACAGCATGGTTCTGTATGCATAAGTCTTCTTTTCTCCATGTTATACATCATCAACTTTCAACTTTGGGCCATATTTCTTATTTTAGAGAAGTCTCATTATTCTGATTTCTCAGAATGTTGTTGTTATTATATTTCAAAATGAATTTGAACTGGTAAAAAATAAGATGAAATTATGAAATACTGGGAATTTCACCATACTTTTGATTATTTAGGAAATATGATCTTTATTTTGGGGCATGAACAGCATAAATATGTAAATTAGCTATAAATTTTATATAAAAAATTTCAAATTTCGCTCATATTGAAGAATACTATAATAAACCATGAGATAGAGAAGTGGAAAGGTAAACCTATTTAGTGCAAAGAAGTTTTTTTTTCCCTAGGCACTTCATGGTTTTTTTTTTTTATGTTTTAAAATAAGGTCAGGATATACATAATGTTTAAGAGCAAGGGAAACTGACAGAAGAAACATCTGTGTTGAAGTCATTTGAAAGATTCAAATTGAATTAATATTCAATTTATTACATTTCTCTCAATTTTTGTCATGGATAACATATCAAAAACATATCTCAATTTTTGTCATGGATAAAATGAAGAGAATAATATAATGTAACTAGCAAGATTGTTGTGAGCATTAGAATAAGCAGTAATGATTATTTTTTTACCACTGTGATATATTCAATGTAGAATAGTACCAAGGTATTAAATATTTATATAAAATGTTTTAGGATTATAGAATTTTACACAATTATGGTTTATATACCTTAGACAATAAGATTACAGCAATTTATGCAATAAAATAATAATAATAAGGGGTAAGATAGGGGTACAACTACCAATGTTTCACATATGGAAATTCAATTGTTCCTGAATCATTTGTTAAAGTGATTTTTCTTTGCTTATTGAATAGACTTAGCACCTTTGTCAAAAACAACTGGCCCTGGATGTATGAGTTTATTTCTGAACTATTAATTCTATTCCATTGATCAATATGTCCATCCTTATGCTAGTAACACACTGTTTTGATTACTCTTCCTTAGTAGTAAGTTTTGAAGCTGAATCCTCCAACTTTGTTCTCATTTTTCAAAAGTGTTTGGAATAATCAGAGCCTCTTATAATTGTTTTTTCCAAGTTTTGAAGTTGAATTCACTTTCTTCTTATTTTTCAAGTGAATATTCTGAGCTCCTATAATTCCACATTTATATGAGAATTCATTTTTCTAACTTTGCAAACAAAATGGAATAAAAAGCTGTTTTAATTTTAATAGGAATTTTAATAGGGATTCCACCGAATATGTAGATCTCTTTGGATAGTATTGACATTTTAGCAATATTGGGTACTCCAATCCATGAACATGACATATACTTTTATTTACTTAGGTCTTTAATTTCCAACAGCAATCTTTTGTAGTTTTCTCTGTAGTGACTTTCATCTCCTTGGTTAAGTTTATTTCTAAGTACTTTGTTCTTTGGGATGCTATTGTGAATGAAATTTTCTTAATTTCCTTTTCAGTTTGTTGATTGCTGAAGTATAGAAACACAATTCATTTTTGTGTGTTGATCTTGTATCCTGCAACTTTGCTTAATTAATTTATTAGTTCTAATATATTTTTTGTGCACTCATTTCAATTTTCTTTGTATAAAATTATCCCTTTTGTGTATAGATTTTTAAAAAAATTTCTTCTTTTATAATTCAAAAGCCATTTATATATTCTTTTTTGCCTTCTTGTTTAATTGCTCTGGCTAGAACTTCCAGTACAATTTTGAATATCAGGGATGGAAGAGGGCATCCTATCATGTTCCTGATCTTAGGAGAAAGCTTTCAATCTTTCACCATTGAGTATGATGATACTGTGAGGTTTTGGATTTTTTTTAAGTACACGTTATTATGTTGAGGAAATTCACATATAGTCTTCTTAATTTTTGAATGTTTTTTATCATGTAATGTTGGATTTAGTGGAGTGACTTTTCTGCATCAATTGAGATCATGGTATTGTCTTTTAGTCTATTAGTGTGGTATATTAAATTGCATTGATTGTCTTATTTTGAATCATTCTTGCATTCCTGGGTTAAGCACCATTTGGTTATGGTGCGTAATCCTTTTCATATCTTATTGGATTTGATTAGTTAGTATTTTGTTGAGGAATTTTTCTCACATCCAAAAGGAGCAGTTGTCTGTAATTTTCTATTTTTGTATTGTCTGTATGTATTTGGGTAATGCCGGCCTCACAGAATGGCTTAAATATCCCCTCTCTTCTAGTATAATATTTTTAGAAGAGTTTATAATAGATTGTTGTTAATTTTTCTTTAATTATTTGATGGAATTTAGAGATTTCACCTAGTGGTTTTAAATGTCTTGATGGCAGAACTGTTGGATAATTGTCTCTGCCACTCCATCTTAGTCCCTCGCTCACAAGTGTCACATGAACATTTAACAACAACAAAAAATTACCAAAGGCAAAAACATCAGAGGGGAAACGAGTCACATGTCTAGAAGACAGATATCTGAAATCAAGGTGTTGGCGGAGTCAGTTCTTTCTTGGAGTCTCAGAAGAAACTATGTCCCATTCCTCTCTTCTAATTTCCAGTGGTTGCCTTTAACATTCTTTGCTTATGACAGTATAACTCAAATTTCTGGCTCCATCTTCACATGGCACCCTACCTGTATCTTTTCTTCTCCTATAAGAGGGCCAATCATAACTGTATTTAATTAATACTCCACCTTACTCTAGTATAACCTCATCTTAACTAATCACATCTGTAATGATGTTATGTCCAAATAAGTTCACATTCTAATGTTCCAGGGAAACTATAGATTTTAGAGAGCAGTATGCAGCCCAGCACAAGGCTGTAGTGTATGGAAAGAAATAATGCACAAAATATGTGAAATGTATAGAAGATAGATATTGCCAATTGCTGTTAAAATAATAAAGCACATAAAAGAAAGGGATTATTGTCATCTTGAAAAGAGTGGTCAAACAAGTTACATTTGAAAACTCTTAAGGATGTGAGAGAGGGATGTTGCATGAATACATATACAATCACATAATATATCAATTAATAAATGTGCAAATATTTCTAAATACTCACACTATAAATTTCATGTTTGCAATAGCAAAATACGAACTATACTAACTATTCTAGATTCAAACTTTTTATCACTTGCAATTTAATTAGCAATCTTTGAAGAGGAAAACAGATGCTGAATGTCATACTTACTTCTCTGCATTCCCTTACCTCCAATATTTTGGTCCCTAACAACCTAGTTGCTTTGATAATGCTCAGCTTTAATTTTTATCTCCCCTTCTATTGCCTAAACAATTCTGGCTTCTCTATCTCCCTAAAACCATTTTCTGTTTAGCTTCTTATCAGATATGCCCACAAGGAGCAAAATAGCTGCTGATTTCACTGTGAGTGATGGTCTGCTGCAAATTTCTTTATTCTAAACATAAGCAGAATTCCTCTTCACTTTCCTGATGTCCATTTTTTTCACCTTGTAACATCTCTGAAAATGTCCATGGCATTCCACAACTGCTGTTAACAAACTGTCAGTCACAATGTAATTGCTATTATCTATATGTTTGTGATATACAAACTTGATTATATCTTTATATTTTTGAGATTTCAAGTGAGTTAAGTGCATTGCTATTATTATCTATCTTTTTTTTTTTTTTTTTTTTTTAAGATGACTGCAGGAGGACAGATCCTTGAATGCCCTTGGCCAATCTGTCTCTTCTTCTTTTTTCTTGCAAATCTTGGGCTGAATGTATTGAGAATGCAACATGAAACAAGGAAACTTTCCAGAATGGCTCAGGTTTTGTCCTTACCTCTCCCCAAAGAAGATATTCTGCAACACTTGAACTCAGCAAACCTAGTTGCCCTCAGTATAAAATCCAGAGTGGGGTGCTTTTGAGGCCCTCAACTATGCTGTGAAGTGGGGCACTTGTAGATGAGACTCCATTCACTCTGGGCAACTTTCCTGAGCCTTGGGAGGACCAGCTCACCATGGAGCCCAAGCTTCTGTTAATTCTTGCTGCCTATCTGTGGCTAATAAAGTTGCTATGCCTGATTTGTACCAGTGTCTGTCTCACCAGACTAGATCAAAGAATGCAAGTGGTAGAGGTACAACTGCTGTGGCAGCTGAATCTGCATTGAGCTATTGCCAGAATCAAGAATCCTTGCAGAACTCTGGCAGCTGTGTTTTGCAAAGCCTCCTGCAAGACTTAGAAAACTTAGCAGAAATTGATGAGGTGTTTAGATTCTTCCCCAGGCTTGGTAACCTGTGCACAATGTTCTTCCAGGATTTACACCAGCACCAGCTTAACAATGACACTAAACATTGAACTGGAGTACTAAGTTAGTTTATGCAGAAAGGCACTAAAACAGAGTAGTGGCCTTAATTACATTGATATTAGTGAAACAAATAATTATTATCACAATAATAATTACAATTTAATAATTTCTCTTAAAGAAGCAACCAAGTACTTAATGGAAGCTAATGAGGATGCACACAAGCAGATGAAACTTTGATATGTTTGGTTTTGAGATATGTGTAGAAAATATCTCAACTTGTAATATGTCCTTTTACACATTGAGTAAAGAAATTGAAGACAGGAGAATTGGCTACATTCCACATAAAGATGAAAGACATACTAAAGTAATGAGACTCTAGTCACATATTGCTCAGGATCATCATTAAGACATGAATATCAATTTGTCAGAGACTTCCTGTGCCTTAAGCAGAAGGTTCATACCTTTGAGATAGATGTGAATCTATCAAGAAGATGATAAAAAGACAATTTTAGAAAAAAGAAAGTGCCAGCATCCAAATTTATAGAATAGAGGGTCAGTATCTTGGAAAAGTGTTCTGGAAAAAAAATAGATTGAGTGAACTTTTAAGAAATGCTACATCACCAACAATTTTGATGGCACAAAAGATTCTATTGTATAGAAAAAATGTTATTTATGACAATAAGTAGAAAATAATTTGGAAAAGTCAGACTCAGAATGTAAAAAGTTTAAAAATTTCCTTTATATATATATATGCACAAGAATTATATGTTAAAAATCTAAATATATCTAAATGGCTCTTTCAATAAGTATACATTTTTTCAAAAAATTTTCTTAAGTAATCACATTTTTGGAACTTTGTTTCACAGTCCTAAGAAACTATTATTATGAATAAGCTCCTTGAGGGTGAGGCTTTTTATATTTTTCACTACTGAAAGACAACCTTCTGGTTATAAATATTTTGTTATTATAGTTATTACATAACTTCCACGTATTTATTAATAGAATCTTTTTAAATTCTCACAAACACCTATGAACTATTTTCAAATGAAGAAAGTAATTTTTGTTTGTTTGTTTCTTTGTTAGGTTACATAGTTTAATGTTGATATAGAATTCAAATTAGAGTTTATATTTTTCCAAAGTCTTTGTTTTTAAACAAAACTACCTTTCAATATTAAAGTTTCCTCTCTCTTCTTTTCTCCACATTCTTTCCATGTTTTCCTTCTTTCCTTCTCCCTTTCTTGTTTCATTTCTTCCTCTTCCTTCTCTTTCTTTTTTATTTTCTGCTTCTGTTTCAGCCTCTTTATTTTTAACAAGACTGAAAAGAGGGAAATTACATTTATAATTATTAATGAACTACAATCTCTTTAGCACTGATGATAAGTCATGGTAGCAATACTGAAACTTTCCTCAGTTTTTCCATATTTAGTTAGTTATGTTAAATTTCTCATTTTTTATCAAATGGCCATTACTAATATCTTTCTGCATAATGAAAAGTTCAGAACTTTAAATAATCATTTAACTCATCACCATCTTTATTATATTTTTAAGTAACATGTTATCAACCTTAACACATTTATTATTAGGAATAAATGTTAGTGTTTATTTATTCATTATGTGACTATGCCATAGGTAATATTTTGAAATTTCTGTATATCTTTCCTAGGATCAAAACACAATTTTTAAGCAGAACAAAATTTATTCATTCAGTCAACACCTTCTCCTCTTAAAGAAAGTAAATGTCTTCCAAGAAGAATGAATACTTTTTAAAGAAATGTTAATCGATGAGAAAATCATCTGGTTTAAGTAGTTTGTAATTTTTACTTAAGAGCATTCAGTATAATTTGTCAAATTTCTGTTTTGTCATAGACAACCCATATTTGAACTTAAACAACCAAGTTTGCCTTCAACACATCATAAAATTACAATAGAGACAATGTGCTAAATATTTAAGTTGGACAAGTATTCACATTTAACATATTTCTATTTTACCTGGAGAAGTTTGCTCCCACCCATTATTAGAAGCAAGTCACAAGGCATTATGTATGCCTAATTCATTTCTAGGTATTATTTTAGTTTTACAGAAGCTGCTCTGTTAAGATAAACTTTGGACATCCTGACTTATAATATGTTCTACCTGATTTTTGTATTACCTTTTATGCCTACAGAGATTTGCATTCATTATTATTGTAGAATGCTTACAGATTACCTTTGAATATCTAACAGTGACATGTGCTTTTGATACATTAGGGATATGAGATTTAATAGTCTTGGGAAGCTTAAATTGTATTAAACTTTTATTAACTAAGGATTTTCTCTATATAATTGAATAACTCAAAGCTCTGACAGCTGACATGACTTAACAAAGATTAGATCTTCACATTAAGTAAAAAATAACTTTCATAGTATGAGTTAAGAAAGTAAGTAAAATAGACTTTCAGTAAACATCATTTAATATTTTTTTTGGAGTTATATTTACTTATAGCACTCATGACCTAAATGATCCTTTATAAGTGTAACTTTTAAGCACTTGCCCTTTCTGAAAGTAGTTTTGGATTATAAATTCTGATGTATAACAAGAAATTCATTCTAGTTTATACTAGGAAATTTTTTGTTCATAAGCAAATAATATTTTCATATTTTAATGAAACTCATGTTGCCATATATTTAAGGCTTCTAATTTTTTGAAATTATGTTTTAAATAAAGTCAAACATTGCTTTATTATATTCATAGGCCTTACTTCCCTGGATGCATTTTATATTACTTAAAATGGTATATATGAGACCACAAAAGCCTTTTCAAATGCTTAGTGCATTTATTTGGCTGATTAATTTCTGAAAATTCATATTAAGATGAAATTTGACTATAACATATCAGACTTATTAATTACTAATTGTCTTTTAGAAATAAGGCGATATTATTTGGGTACTCAGTTTGAGTCAGGAAAATACATACACCCATGTATATTACACATGTATAAAATGATGAAATATATAATAATGTTAACACTATAACTATAATATTAATACTTTTAACAGACTAAATTTTTTTACATGAAGTGACCACTTCTATTTTTATCTTCTTTCTCTCTCTCCTCTTAATCTTGACTTTTTCATCTTTTGTTTTTAATCATTTAACACTTAATCATTAGCCAATATTAGCACAGGCATCAATGTCAGACTTGAGCGTCAATCTTTTCTCCATCAATATTTATCTGTGTAACTTGGAAAAGTGATATGGTTCTTATACAATAAAAATTATTGAAAAAAGAAATAAATATAGATTCTAACTCAAGGTTAGTAGGAGGAATACAGTAAAAATACATAAAAATCAGATATTACACACATATATAATATTAATGTATTAACATACATTGAATACATTATGTTTTAAAATTAATATGTGAAAATGTTGAGGAACTATTTATTATGTGCTAAATAGGTCCTTCATACAACTTATTTAATATTGATGATGGTGTTGATGAGGATAATCATATTATAGCACCTTCTATGAGGCAATGGCTTGACATACACTATTCAGTTCAATCTTAGTCACCATTTAGAGGTATTTATTATTATGATCATGGCATAGGAGAAGCTCAGAGTGGTAAAGTGATGACCTCATGTCACACAGCTATAACATAATAAAGCTGATTTTAAAATCTATGTTTTATTGAAAATACCATGCTATTTCCAGATGGTGAAGTATTTTTAATTATTTTAAATTAAATAGCATTATAATGAAAAATTATGTATAAATAATTTATATATACACACATAGATAGAGGTATGCAGAGATGCTATTGGGCATGGAGCACATTCCAAGTTCTAAGTGTTATGGGGGAATAACAAAGACAGCAATGCTTACAAGAATGAAGTTTCTGCATTCCGCAAAGCATAATCAAATTGCGACCCATGGACAGGAGTGGTAGTAGCCTCTACACTGGGATGATTTGATGGAGTCTTAGGGGCAGTACTGGAGCAAAAGACTCACTTCCAGTTGTGGCTGGGCACTAGAGACAGACTCATGGATGCGAGATCCACACACAGAGCATAGTGTTTTTTAAATGAGATAAGCAGGATCAGGGTTGAGGAAATTGGAAAGATCAAACCATGGAGAGTGTGTTCCCTGACAGTTGAGACATCCAGGGATGGGCATCCTAGTACCATTTTTAAATAAGAAATCCCAAGGATTTTAGGAAAGTCTGTCAGATATTAGCAGGGATTCCACTACACAGCAAAGGACACACACTCAATATTTTTTGTAGGAGAATAGCAATAATTAAGGAAATACCAGAAATAAATAGCTGGAACACTTTACTGGGATAAAGAATGAAGCACATGGACCAATAAGGCCTTGTTGACATTGACAATATTGGAGCATAAGATTGACATGTAAATTGAGTAGGATGTACCTGCAGGATGTACTTGCAAACAAATTAAATGCAATATTTGCTCTTCTGTCATTAGTATTAAAGCTTATTATTTAATGATATATCAGAACAGTAAATAGACCATTATAATATAATGTCATTTATTTAAATGCAAATCTTCTGGAAAATAAATAGGGAAGAACATTTAATCCAATCCTTGGGGTGACAAAGATTTCTGGGGAAGAGCCTGACCTAAGACTAGAAAGTGAATCGTTATTTTTCTAACTGAAGGAACTCTAACTGAAGGAACTCTAACTGAAGAATGTAATCTTTGAAAAGAACCAAAAATGAGAGAAAATATATTCATTTGGGAACTGTAAGTAGAGCAGTACAATTGGATAGCAATCTGATAAATGTAAAAGTAAGGGGCTTGGTAAAATATGAGGCTGAATTACTATCAGAAACTTGATAATCCCTCATTTAACATACAAGTTAGTTTTCATTGTACATAAGGGCAAGGGGAGTTACATATTACTCAGTTTTTTTGAAAGTTTGCTGTGGCCGTAGCATGAAAGAGAAACTAAAGGGCAAGACTGAGAGTAAGGAAGAGAAAAGAATATGTAGGTATAGTCTAAGATGGCAGTTAGAGCAGAAGCTAGCTAGCTGAATGAGAGATTGACAGAAATGACTGGCAGAAAGACAGATAGATGCTTTCTACAGCATCTACAGGCCTCATTCCTTTACAATTAGAAAAAGTTATAACCCAGTTATAAATATGTGAGTCTTGCACAACCTACTTCTCAACAATAATTCCACCAGGAATTTGTACCTCAGAAACCTGTGAGAATTCTTAAAGCATTGGCCTCATATGGATTCAGAAAAAAATCTTTCAAGTTGTTCTCAGGCCTTCTCATTTCCCCAAACTTATTTATTTATGGTTTTGAGAATATATATAATTTTATTTGGAGGGTTACCTATATTTTATAATTTTTTCTTTGATGAACATTTATTATTATAGTTAGTAAAAATTATTATTTATTATTTTTATTTCTATAGATTTAAGGGGCATAAGTGGTTTTTGTTACATGGATGAATTTAGAATGCTGAAGTCAGGGTTTTTAACTGATGAGTGATTAACGAAAACCTGCCATATATATATATATATATATATATATATATATATATATATATATATATACACACACATACCGTGAAGTAATACTCAGCCAAACTTAATGTTTTCGTTGTCAGCCTACAATAAGCCTAATCAGAGCAACTCTCTCTCTCTCTGTCTGTATTTACTACTTCCATTTCCCTATCTGAAACCAGAGGAGCCACTGCTCTCTTCCACGGTTCTCAATAACAATCATAAACTCTCTGAATTCCCCAAAGCACAAACTGATAACTGAATATAACTTAATGAGCATTTTCTTACAGTCCAATGATAATAAAAAATAAAGCAATAAAAAGCAGTAAAGCCAGTGTTTGGCCTGGAATATGGGTCTGTCTACAAAGCTACTCTCCCTTGTATCCATACAACATTAACTAAATCACACAATATTTATTCATTATTTTTTCATTTAATAAATTCTCCAAATTTTGCATGCATAAGAATCATCTAGGGAGCTTGTTAAAACAAAGATTCTTGGACCCCATTCCTAGTAATTTTGATTCAGTAAGACTAAGGTGATTCCCAACATACTACATTTCTAATAATTTCCCAGGCGATCCCTCTAGTCTGCATAACTTACTCTGTGTAATAAGGATGGGGAGAAAACTACTGCCCAAGCTGAGCCATAATGTAATGTCTCTTATAAGACAATCTTGTTCCCTCACTTTCACCTGCATTTAAATTGGACAGGACTTGATGAAGCAACTTCAAATCATAACCAATATTTTCTATTCTTGGGAATCCTAGAAAAGAGACTAATAGTTTGTCCTGAGAGCCCTCTTCTTACTTCATACAAAGACTGTATCCCCAGCTCTTCATGTATTGCCCAATATTACTATTTTCTAAAGATGAATTCTCATAAATTGTTCAATTGCCTTCAGGGAAACCTCCTCTTCTAAATGATGTGGTCTATTACCATAGTGGAGGAAAACAGCACCAATTGTTTTGTCGTTGGTATCATTTTATTTTGCTTCTTTATTCAAGTATATATTTGTGCAAGATTTACCATGTGTTTTTAAGCACTATATAATGATTAATTCATTTAATCTTCATAAACATCTTATGAAGTAGATAATGCTATTAACCCTCTTTACAAATGTGGAAAATGAAGTACAAAAAGAAAGAGTAAATTTCCCACCCTCACATAATTAATAAAAAAAGACTGTGATCTGGTTCTAGACCCCATTTTCTTAGCTACTACTTTACACTTTTTCCATTTTACACAGCAGCCACACAAAATCTGTATTATTTAAGCTTTTCCATGTTTAACTTGTATAAGAATGTAACTGGTAAATCTGTGCAGAAGTTGAACGGGCATTGGCATAAGGATCAAAAGACACACTATCAATTCAATAGGCAATGTTGCAAGTGGAAAATGGAGCTCCACTGTGTCTCTGTCATTGCGAATGCTGAGATTTTCTTTGTGATACATGGTATAGAAAGAAAAATAGATCTCAGCTTCATATGAACACATGTAAAGTCAGGGAATTAAGTATACACCAGTTCCATAAAAGACATAAAACATCTTGGGGGCAGGAAGATGACTATTGAGTCACAACAGAAAGAAACAGGGACACAGAATCTGACCTATGGGATATATAGTGAACAATGTTTACGAATGACCTCCACCTATGGTTTCTAAATCAAATTCCCCAGTGGAAGTCTAAAATTGTTACTGCAAAAGCTTATAGGACAAAAGAAGGAGAAACCAAGGTAAAGCTGTTGGGAATTGAAAGCAGAGTAGGAGGATGAAGGGTCTAGTGAGAAACAGAAAAAGGCACCCAGAGGAATTTCTTAAACTTCTGTTTAGAGTCATTTCATATCTTATATGTGGCTTGTAGTTTCGGGCACTGCAATTTTATTTGGCTGTATTTAGCATTTGGATATGGCAGAATGGAAAAAGAGAGTAAGATCATTGAACCATTATAGAAAAAACAAAAACATAAAAACAGAAGGATGCTGGCCCTTAGCTCTCCAATACTCCTATATCTCTGGCATGTTTCTCTTTTCCATTTATGGACTGCATGGTGTACTTCAGACCTACTGCATTTGTTTTTTTAAATATAGGCCATAGATTTTATCTTCCAATTTCATTCTTCAACCATTGTCATCTGGTTCCATTTTTGAACAGACTTTGGATTTATTCTGAGACTGGTCTTGACTTGGTGAGTACTCATTTCTTAACTTTTCTGTCATTAGTCATGGCAATGAATTATAACATATATTTTTAAGAAAGACAAGAAAATCATATAGATAATAGATTTATGATAACTCAAACACTAAAGATTTGAAACCCATGAAACTCAAATAAGCTCTTGATCTCCCAGTCCAATGTTGGAAAACAAGACTACTGATCAGATAAAGTGTGATAAATAACAATTGAGATGGAAATATCTTCACAGAGAATTTCTTCCCTTCATTCATCGTATTTTCCGTATCTATTACTATACTCTAGTTTTATTCCCTAATCTTCACTATTATTAATATATCCTTACCAGAATGTTTTGCCCTTAGTATTAATAATACTACATTTATTCTATCTATGGCTACTTATTAAAATTTCACATAATTTTACTGCAATGTACCTGAGTTTTGGCATCAAGAATATCTCATTTCAAATACTGACTCCATTATTTATTTGCCCATCTCCTTTCCATCTTCAGTTTACTCCCTTATAAACTGGAGTGTCAGATACCCTACTTAGACAATGGTGTAATTTTGGGGATGTATGTTTGAAGCCATTTATAAAAGGGATTGTTATAAAACGAGACATCAGTGGCGAAATACCTTTCTTTTTCTCATATGCAAACATGATATATAGAGTTATGATGGTGATCTTGTGATATATGGTGTCAAGTCTGAAGACAATAAGTAAGAATGCCAGTGCTGAAAGACAGAAATAGCCTAGTTATTGATGATGATATTTTTGAACTTTTGGATGACTCCTGGCCAATTCATCTTAAAAGTTGTTTGTTTTTTAATAAATCCAACAAACATCCTTATGACATCCTTATGAGATTAGAAGCCACAACTAGTAGGGTTTTCTGACATACATTCCAGAGAATTCTTACCTGATAAGGTTAAAAATAGAACATGTTACTTAGACACTAAACAAATCCAAATATGCAGTGAAAAACACAATGAGGATGTGCAGTGGCTATGGAGGTGTGCTTATCTGCATTGTAACTAATATCTTCAATACTTACCTAACTCACCAGGGTTAATGAAGTGTTAGGAATGACTCTGGGAATTTAATGAATAAAAATTTATGACAGTGAATCAGAACTTTATTGGTTGTTTAAAGCAAAAATGATAATGTGTTTATAACAATTTATTTATAACACATGTAGAAATAAATATATGACAGGCATAGAACAAAATAAGGAAGGGGAAAATGGAAGGCTATAAGGTTCTTACTCTGTAAGTGTTATACTACTATTCAAGATACTGTGATAAGCTAAAGATACATATTGTAAATCCTAGAGAAATCACATTTAAAAAAAATAAAAAGGTACAGGTAATCAGTCAATAATAGAGGTAAAATAATAACCTAAAAAATAATCAGTAAATCAAGAAGAACCCTGAATAAGTGGAAACAAGACAGAAAGAACAAATGAGACAAGTAGAAAACCAACAGCAAAATTATAGATATAAACGAACTATATTGATAATTATATTAAAGGTAAATGGTCCAATCATTCCAAGTAAAAAGTAGAAACGATGATAAGATAACAAAGCAAATCCCATTTAGGACTCCCAGTTTCTCCCCCTTTTTTGTCTGTCCTGACTGAGAAATACAAAGTTCCATGACCACTCCAACAACATATTTTCCCCTATATGCTGTAACCCAAGCAGGGGGCTTGAACATTCCCAGAAACTAATAAAGCTGTTTAGGTTTGTGATTAAAAACATTCTGAGAGACTAATTTCTGTTGCTAAACTCATAGAAACTCGCCCTCATCCTGAGCCAAATTCCTTAAACTCTCATATAAACTAAATCAACACCTCATGGCAGACATATCTAGGTAGAACATCTGTTGTCTCACTGTCTGTCATAGGAATATGCTGCAGCCACCCATGTACATAACTTCCCCTAATAAATACTTTGGACTGATTTAAAAAAAAAATAAAACAGTCATGAGAAGTGTTGAGGGGCCAATGTCAGGGAAAATCTCACCTGGATGTCAGAAAGTTAAAAGAGATCAAATCGTACTTTTCTCATTTATTTATGCCAAAAGTATAAAGTCCTTCTTTCCCCCCATTTAAATAAAATATCTCTGTCAACTTTATTAGCAAGATCAATCACTCAGTTGGTAGCTTACTCTTTGTCTATTTCAAAATTATGAGGATTCTCAAATGTCAAAAAGAATTTCAACTTCTAGCTGAAAGGAACTATTATCGCGACTCCTCGATAACACATTCAGCATATGGTTTTAGGGCTGAATGGTTGTCCAAATTTTCTATGTTGAAATACTAACAACCAATGTAATGACATTAGGAGGTGGGAATTTTGGGAAGTAAAACTGGGCACGAGGATGAAACCTTCATGAATGGAATTCATGCCCTTATAAAAAAGATCCCAGAGAACTTGCTAGTCCTCTGTCCACTATGCGAGGTTACACTGAGAAGTCAGAAATCTTTCACTTGAAAGAGGGCCCCCCCCAAATCCTGACCACCTGGCACCTTGATCTCAGATTTATAGCTTCCAGAATTGTGAGAAATAAATTTCTGGTCTTTATAAGCCACCATTCTGTGATACTTTGTTATATAGCAGGCCAAACTAACTAAGACATATGGAAACTAAAATTCTAAATCTGTAAAGCCCAAGTTGTAAAATAGAAAGCAAAAATTTTAGCCTAAACGTGGAAAGCAACGATTACTGTTTTCACTCCTTGATTCCTTTACCTGTGTGTTCTGGCTATGGGAGAAACTGTGCCATATATTTGTACACAGGTTCTGAGAGCACAAAGCTTGACTTCAGATCCATAGTCAACCAGCATAGAGTCCCATGGAACTGTGAGATAGTGCCCCTAAATCATGACAGATTACCATTGCTTTAGTTACGGTACCAGGGGCTACATTAATTTCAGCAACGAGACTACCAATTTATTAACTCACTTATAATCTCACACTCCATGATATACTTGTCATATAAGTGGGCAAGATATGAATCCAAAGGGGAACATAATATGAATCCCCCATTCCTGAACTTTAGCTGTAAACATTTTTATTATAAAATAGAACAAAATTACTACATATAGAATAGCGTACCCATGTAATAAAGATTCAGGCCAAAATGGAGCATTTATAGAATATATAACACCATATATTTTCCATATATCTCCATGAAAGGGCACCAACATTCTGGCTTTTATGGAAATAAATTCCTTGATTTAATTTAAAATTTTAACTCCTAAAAATACATCTCTAGGAATTATAGTTAATTTTTCAACTTTTAATATTTTATTAATACAGTTTCTCTTGGTTACTGTTTATATGAAATTTATTTTTATTTTCATTTTTACTTTCAATCCATTTGTATCCTTATGCTTGAGATGTGCATATAGTTAAAAATGTACTCCAGTCTGAAAACATGTTTTTACAGAGCATTTTAAAGCATCTGTTTTTAAAGCACTAATGTGCAAGCATCCATCACTATCTGAATGCATTAGCTACCTAATTTAAATAATATTAATAAATGATGTGAGTTCACATGGTGAAGATGCAGATAGCAAGAGATATCTCAACAGTGTATCTAAGTATATTAGGATTCTACAGTCTTATAAAAAGATTTTGAATATCAAAGGTTCAGATAGTGATTACATTTTTTTATTTCAACTTAACTTTTTAGTAAGAAATTTCTTCCTGTCTTAAAAATTTCATATCTCTTACTATCTTGTTTGCACTTTCTTTTGAATTAATTTTTTATTGTTGTAAAGTTAATTACCGTATTAGCTCTAGATTTTTTGTTAATAACTTTTATCAAATTGACAGATTTTTCTTCTATTCTTAGATTTCTGAGAGTTGTATGTGGTTTTTTTAGTTATAAATAGGTATTGAATTTTGTCCAATGCTTGTTCTGTTTTTTTGAGATAATCATGTGGGATCCTTTGTACTTTCTAAGTGATAAGTTACACTGATTGATTTTCAAATGTTTAAAACTAACTTTTGCATTCTAGGGATTAAACCCTACTTAGGAAAGTTGCATTATATTTTCTATATATAGCTGGAATCAATATGTTATATTTTGGCATGTTTGTGTGGTTTTATTTCAAGGTTATGTTGGCCTAATAAAATAAGTTTAGAGGTGTTCCTTCTTCTATTTTCTGAAAAAGTTTATATAATATTATTTTCTTTCTTCAATATTTAATAGAATTTACCAGTGAAGTAATATGAGCCCAGAGTTTTCCGTGAGAAGTTATTTTTAATGACTTATTCAATTTCTTCAATCAATATACGGCTATTCAGATTTTCTAATTTTTCATGGTGTCAGTTTTGTTAAATTGTTTTTTTCTTGCTTCTTCATTAGTCAGTGCACAGCAAAGTTGATCAATTTAATTCCTCTCTTCAAAATAAACTTTTCATTGCTTAATTTTTTATTATTCCTTTCATAAGTCTGTTGTCTAGTTCATTAATTTATGCTCTTATCCTTATCATTTCCTTCCTTCTACTAAATTTGATATAGTGTGCTCATATTTTTCTTGTTTCTCAAGAATATCTAAGTTATTATTTGTAAATTTTTCTGCTTTTCTAATATAAGCATTTAAAGTTATAAATTTATCTCTAAGCATATCTTTGTCTTCATTCTACAAATGAAGGTTTTGCTTTTATGATCTGTTTAAAATATTTTCTAATTTCCTTTGCAATTTTCTGCCTCGTCAATAAGTTATTTAGGATTTTCTTGTTTACTTTTTGGTTATTTAAGGATTTTCTAGACACCATTTTATTAGAATTTTTTAATGTAATTCCAATGTGACCAGGGTATATACTTTTTATATTTTCAAGCTTCTGATATCTATTGGGCATTTTTTTTATAACCCATGACTATCTAATATACTTGAAATTTATCCCAGTCTACTTGAATATTATATGCATTTTGCCATTGCTTAGTTTGATGTTTTTTAAAAATGTCAAATAGGTCAAGTGAGATAATTGCACTATTTATGTCTTTGATACCTTACTAATTTTCTGTCTATTTGTTCTATTAACTGTTGAGATGAGAGTGATAAAACCGTCAACTATAATTGTGGATTTATCTAGAGCCCTTGATTTTTGTCTGTTTTTGCCGCATGTATTTTGGAGTGACATCCATGATTATATCCTATTATTTGTTTTTATTACTACTTTTTTATGGTTTTAATAATTTCTCTAGTGTGGTAGACTTCAGAGTGCTCATCCCTCTGTCCACACCCTTATCCTTGGAACCTGTGAATGAGTTAATTTACATGGCAGGAGACATTTTCCAGATGTTATTAAAATGAAAGACCTAGAGATAGGGAAATTATTCTGGATTGCCCAGGTTGGCTCAGTTTCACTAGAGGAGACCTTAACATAAGAGAAACTTTCCCAGCTGGGTCAGAGAGAAAGCTGCAAATGAAAGAGGAATCAGAGAGATACAGCATGACAAGAAATCAGCTCATTTTTGCTAGATTTGAGGAGGCAGGAAGGAGACCATGAGCCAAGGTATGTGGCAGCCTCTAGACACTGGGAATGGCCCTCTGCTTGACGGCCAGCAAGAAAATGGGGGCCCTCCATTCTACAACCACAAGAAAATAAATTCTGCCATCCTGAATGAGCAAGATGGATTCTTTCTTAGACCTCCAGAAAGAAATACAGCCTTGCCAATACCTTAATTTTATATTTAGTGCAGTGTATCTTGTGAGACTTCTGTCTCACAGGAATGTATAATCATATATGTGTGCTGTTTTAAGCCTCTAAATTTGTAATTTGTTATGGGAACAATAGAAAATGTGTTATATGCTCACAATAAAATATTACTCAATCCTAAAAAACAACAGTGAGCTAGCACCATTTATGCTATCCTGGATTAAGTTTAAGCCCGTAATACAAAGCAAGATGACACAAGATCTGGAAAATGGGCTACACATCTACTCGCCATCAAATTGGTACTGACTGACTAAAACTATGGTGCTCAAAAAACAGTAGTGTTCAACAGGGATTTGGTAGGGGAGACCCACATCTTAAGGAAGTGGCGAGCATTGTGGGAGAAAAGGGATTACCACTACCCCTTTTGTAGGGAGAGACAAAGATATACACTGTAACCAAAATGTCTGGAAAAAAAAATCTATAATCGGGAAGTGGGCAGGTGGAAGGGGGGAGGAGAGGAAGAGTATGTACGGTGGGTGCGGTGCGCAGCACCTGGAGGCTGGACACGCTAGAAGCTCTGGCATAGTGGGGTGGGGGGGGCAGGGGCAAGATATGTAACCCTAACAATATTTGTACCCCTATAATATGAGATAATAAAAAATACATTTAGAATTTATAACAAACATTTTTTGTCTTATAGTTTACTTTCAAGTGATAGTATAGCACTTTATATGTAAAATATCCTTCACTTCTTCTATTTCTATACTTTGTACACTTAGTGTCATATATTTCACTTCAACAAGTTTTAAACCCAGTGTACCTTTTGATATTTCCTTTTTGTTTAATCCTTTTTCTCACTGTTATACATTCTTGATATTTTCCAATGTCTTGTTCAAGTTCGCTATTCTTTTATGTTTCAGAGTTTATCTAATATGTTCTTAAGTTCTTGCAATGAGTTTATAATTTCAGATATCATAATTCTCACATTAATTTTCTAATATAATTTTTATCTTTATTTGATATTCTTTTTTTCATTTTTTCCTTTATATTATTGAATATGTTTAATATAAGTGTTAGAACAGTTCAAAGTTCTTGTCTGCTAATTCCATTTTCTCTGGCATTTCCTAGTTTTTCCTATTGACTTATTTTTTCTGTTTGTTGTCATACATTTTTGTAGCTTTGCAGCTACAGCAATTTATGAGTGGGTGCTGGCCATAATGAACATTATGCTATTGAATGTATGGATTTTATTGTCTTCCTTAATAGAGTATTTAGCTTTGCTTCCCTCCCAACCCCCTTTCCCACCCCCCAATCTGGTAGCTAACTTTTCTGTGGATCACCTTGAGCTTTTTGTAGCATATTTTATAACTTTGTTCATGAATGTCTCGAGAATCCTTTGAGCCTAGATTAGCATTACCCCTAACAGAGCCTTTCTGTAGTCTTTACTGAATGCCCAAGTTATTCAACAATGTTTATATCGGGCTTTTTGAACATTTTATCCCTAGAGAACTCTTGGAGTTTTTCATCTCTCCATTCCCTAGTATTTGTTCTTCTCCCAGGAATTGTCTGTGGCTGGTCTCATGAAGTTTTATCCAGAGCATGTTCAGTTTAATATTTGGCTGAAAACTCAAAGGAACCCACATGTACATTTCTGAAGCTCCTTTTTCACATTATTCCCTCCCTCTATGATATCTTGCCACACAAATTCTATTCACTTCAGTATCCCAAACCTCAATCTTTATCTCCTCACCTCAATAAGACTATAGTGTTCTCTTTGTCCTTCCCTTCTGTGCATTGCTGTAAGGGAAATGTTCTTTCTAAGGAAAATGAGACAATGATGGATCTCACATTGTCTGTTTCTCTTGGGGACCACAGTTTTCTGCTGCTTGTTATTCAGATTTGAAAATAGTTATTTCTTATGATTTTCCAGTTTTGAAATTATTTATGGTTATTTATTCTGCCATGATTATAAATGAAAATCTCACACACATGTGCACACATGCACACCAACACAGCCACTATGAGAAGTTGTTTATTATTTTCTATAGTCAACATTTACTCGGACTTTTCAAATGACATTGTTAAGTGCTTCATTGCTTTGTCATTGAAGCATCCTAATCTCTAATATTCCATCTCTAATATTCCATCTTGTATCCTTTATTCTTCTGCTTGAAGAACATCCTTTAATATTTTCTTTGGTAATGTTCTTCAGGTGTCAAAATCTCTCAGTTTTTTGCTATTTTACTTTGAAAATGTCTTCATTTCATCTTCATTCTTGGTTGATGTCTTTCATCTAAGAGGAATAATGAGGCTGTAAACTAATTTTAATTTGTAAACATGATTTATTCCTATAAAATCTATATTTTTTCTGATGTAGGTGTTGGGTGTTAGATGCTTGCTTAGAACCATATTAAACAACTTAGAGGAAAATATTTCATAAATGACATTAGTACTTTATGTTGCATGATTTTCCTGCTATTAAGAGACGTATAATAGATTTAAATGCCCATACATCTTTGACAGTCCTTCTATCAACATTTCCTCCCCCTTGAATCTGTGAAGATACTATCACTACTTTAAATAACTGAAAAGATTTGGTGTCAATTTCTCTTCCCAGACCTTAAGAGACAAAAAATATCATTATAATGGGTTAAATATCATCCCTTCAAAATTCATGTCCACTGGTACATCAGAATGTGACCTTATTTTGAAATAGAGTCTTTGCAGAAGAATTAGTTAAGAATCTCAAGATGAAATCATCCTGAATCAGGGTGGTGAACTCTAAATCCAATGATTGGCACCTTTATAAGGATAAGATAATACATAGAAAAGGATGCTTTCTGAAGACAGAAGAAGAAATTGGAATTATACAGCCACAATCCAAGAAATATAAAAGATTGCTTGCTGGGAGACACCTGTAGGCAGAAGGAGACACTGAGAGTGTCTCTGAAGATTTTCCTAGAATCTTCAGAAGGAACATGGACCTGATGTCAATTTAATTTTGGACTCCTAGTCCCCAGATCTGTGAGAGAATAAGTTTTTATTGTTTTAAACCACTAGGTTTGTGGTACTTTGTTATGGCAGTCCTAGGAAACTAATATAATCCCTTAGCTCAAGCAGACATGTGACACTGATGATCTACACATCACAGATGAACTACCCAACTAAATCTTTCTGAATTTTTTATCAGAACTTGTGAGCAAAATAGAATAGTTTCTTTGAACCCCTAAGTGTTGGGAGAGTTTGTTTTGCAACAATGGACGAATTGTAAGTGAGTCATTTCCATTCCAATAGCATCTCAATAGATAAGACAGAAACATATTCCAATCTTAGTAGATGAAAGAGAAATTTATTGCATCCATACCAATAACACAAAACATGTGGAACTGACTTAGGGATGAAACAGTAGGTAGAATGTGGAAGAGCCTTAAGAACACAGTTGGTAAGGACTTAAATGACACTGAGAAAAAATGTTATTGAAGGTTGGAGAAAGAAAATGCTTATTATAATAGTGGAATGTTGGTATGTATAAAGGGTACCTAGTTAACTTGTGGAGAGTGTAGAATATGGGCAGGCCGTTGAAAGTACCCACTGGATTCTTCTCAACTAAGATAGAATATAAGAACTGAAGATGAACCTAATAAGGAAATGTTTAGTTTTATAAAATTTACTGGAGATATAGAACGTCTGAGACAGTCTTGCCAGAGAGTAAGCTTTCAAAGAAAGTACTAACATTAGGCAAGTATCAAATCCAGAGCAAAATGACATAGTATAAAGATAAAGAAGTCAAGGGTGGAACATAAACCTCTATCTTCAGAGTATAAAAAGATTTAAGGTGATGTTTTGTAGACTGTCTCAGCTATACAAAGTTTTCTAAGGATTTTATAAGAGTAAAAACTTATAGAACAGCTCTGCTAATTAAACCTGCTAAGACTGTTAAGAGTGTCATGTCACCACTGATTTTCAGGAGTTCTAAGCTATAGAAGGGCTTGTTTTAATCATTCTGTGTATTTGGTTTTGTCTAGAGGAGCACTTTATAAGTTGATGTATAGAAGCTGCCAATATTTTTAACGAAATTATACCAAGTTGGACAGAAAAATAATAAAGGCTGTTCAAAAACAAAAGAGGCCTTTGGCTCCATGACTAACAGATAAAAATGCAAGCTAAGAAATATATGTACCCAGAAAAAAAAAAAGAAGGATTATATTTAAAGGCTTTAAGAAAGAACACAAATAACAGAGCCAAAAACTATGGCAAATCATTTCTAGGCAGTAGAACTGGCTCCTTATTAAGGAACTGGCACTATGTGCTGGGCAGGAATTCAAAAGTGCTATGAATCAGTGGCTGCTATGGGCTTCCTCATTTCCTTCTTTTTGAGTGGGAATGTCATTATGCTCAATTTCAAGTTGATATTTCCATTTCAAAAATTAACATTATAAGACTTGTTCTTAGCTTCTTTTATTTTATGTTTGCATTTCTTTTTCTATCATTAAAATATCTTAGTTTCCAAAAAAAAATGACTTAGTATTTTGTGACTTTAATTAATTAATTTGTTTTTATTATAAAAGTATAACTATTTTCAAACTTATTATACCATTATTGCTTTAGAAATAAAGTTCTTTGGGGAAATTCAACATGACTCTGAAGTTGCTTTTGGGCGTAGACTATATCCTAATAATAAGGTTGCTGTATTTAAAATTACTTGAAAATATAAAAAATATTTTCTATGTGGTTATATTACAATTGGATTTACAGTTAGGTAAATTTACCTTTGTGTATAGATTTGGGATTTTCTTTTATTCTTGACTAAAGTTTATTTTTCAAATAGTTAAATCATTTGCATGGTTCAAAATTAAGGCTATCCTTAGGGGAAAAAAAGTCCAGAAGTCTCGACCTTGTTCTTATTTTCTCCACTCAGTTTCTACACACTCAACACCATTAGACCATTTTGATTAGTTTCTAGTTTACTTTCATATATACTCATTACCTAAAACGAGTGCATGAAATGCTCGTACGTATGTGTGTTTGTGTATGCATAAATATCTATGTGTGTGCATATATGCCTGCACATGTTCTTATTTACCAAATAAGAAAATTTGAATCTGATTTTCAAATTTAGGACATTCATATCTATATTCTATATTCTTAGATATAGCTATATATTTTTTCTATATTCTATATTCTTAGATATAGCTATATATTTTTTCTAAAGGGGATTAGCAGTTGATAATTATTCTGACAAGTCTTATGATGTGTTAATATTATAAGAATTCAATTTTCAGATGACTATATAATTACTAATTTCGTATCTAAACATATAACTACCCTGAAATTTTTAAAGATCTACTTCTTGGGAAACATCTCATTTAACAACCATATCAGTAAAGATTCTATCAGAAAATAAACACTGTAAATATTTAAGGTTATATATTTATATATATATATATATATAGAGAGAGAGAGAGAGAGAGAGAGAGAGAGACAGAGACAGAGACAGAGAGAGAGACAGAGACAGAGAGGAAGAGAAAGAGAGAGAGAGAGAGCAAGCAATTCTCAAAATTCTGGTGTCATATATATAGCACAGCCTTAAAAAAAAAGTATTGAATGTGGCCGCATAACTCCAGTGAGAATGGCTTTTATCAAAGAGTCCCAAAACAACAACTGCTGGCATGGATGCAGGGAGATAGGAACACTCATACACTGCTGGTGGGACTGCAAATTAGTACCTCTATGGAAAGTAGTATGGAGATACCTCAAAGAACTAAAAGTAGAACTACCATTTGATCCAAAAATCCACTACTGGGTATTTACCCAAAGGAAAAAAAGACATTCTATAATAAAGACACCTGCATTAGAATGTAGTAGCACAATTCACAATTGCAAAAATGTGGAAACAACCCAAGTGCCCATAAATGCATGAGTGCATTAATAAAATGTGGTATATGTATACCATAGAGTTCAGCCACACAAAAGCAATGGTGATCTACCACCTCTAGTATTATCCTGGGTGGAGCTGGAGCTCATTCTACTAAGTGAAGTATCCAGGAGAATGGGAAAAGAAGCACCACATGTAGTCACCATTAAATTGGCACTAATCGATCAACATTCATGTTCACATGTGAAGTAACATTCATCTCATCAGTTGTTAGGCAGGTGGGAGTGGGGAGGAGGAATGGGGAAATTCCTAATGGGTGCGGAGCACACTTTCTAGGGGATGGGCATGCTTGTAGCTCTGACTCAGGTGTGGAAAAGGCAATATAAGTAACCTAAACATTTGTACCCTCATCATATTCTGAAATTTAAAAAAATATATATGTAAAACATTTAGAAAAAAAGAGGATAGTCTTATGAATGTGTAGTCAGTGCACACTGTGAAAATCAAACGATTGTGCTTATGACTCAGTTGCTCAGGGAAACTGCGCTGAACATTAACCACAAGCCATGGTGGACTTGGCCATCACACAATTATAAAGTATTTTTATTCTTAGTCATAAGAATAAAATTATTCTTAATTTTGGACAATTATTTAAGATCAGGACATGAGAAATATAGAAACTGATACATACATGTTAAGTTAACAAGGCATACAAAATATTAATAAGTCTCAAATCTGTTTTAACGTGAAGTTCATGAAATCTATAAGCTGCATCCATTTGATCAAAATTCTCATGTAGCACATCAGGAGATTTAAGAATAATTAAAAAATCAATATTAAATGGAGAATGTAAAGATGATTTTATATTATATTTATCTGGGAATAAAGACTATTTTTAACCATGTGTTAATATTAGAGGAATGCATATAACCAAATAAAACAAAATATAAAAATACTAGATGTATCCTTGTTCATGAAAAATATAAGAATTTCAAATATTCACAATAAAATAGTTTTTAATCTAAAAAAAGGTTTTGAAGACTTTACAGGTCTTTGAGGTAATGAGTTATTTTTATCTATATTTACTGTTAAAAATTTAAAAATATTTAACTCACTTGTAAATAACAAAAATAAACCCATTTCATATTAGCATGAAAACAAATTCTTAAGGAAAATAACTGCACTTTCCGAAACTAAAATAAATTGGTGAAAAGTAATATTGCTCACCACTTTTTGCAGATCATTTTATTGTCTGGCAAATAGAAGGCAGCTAGATTTTCATATCTTCTTCTGCAGTCAGTGTGTTACAATGTATTATTTTGGTTGAATTATATGAAGCAAACTTGTCTCAACAAAGATACATAGTTGGAAAAGGGAGAAGTATTATTTCAGGTAATTATGATATCCTTGTTACTACGCCAAAACTTGACAGGTGGTAGTTTCTTAAACTTTAGCTGTAATGTCACATCTAAGAACATAACAATGAACTTTTTATACTATTTTACATTAATATTCATTGGCCTATCTTGAACTTTGAAAGGATCTTTTCTCTAGGTATGCTTTTGTATCTACATACATAGGTCATTTGAAATACATTGATTCAAGAGTTATGGAGATGTTGTAAAAGTCAACATATTTCATTATTTGATATAAAAATACTGCCAATCTCATCAAAAGAGTCTTAAGTATTGTAAGTCTATCAAGGTAATAGTGGTGAATATTAGTCTTATAAAACTATAATTTTTCCTCACAGATAGGATTTTATAATTGGTAATAAATACTTTCAGTTTCCTGACACTTTTCTGAAGTGGCTGGCTTACTTATCTCATTTGCAAGAAACCACGTAACACCCAAATCAACCCAAATAGTCATAGTTTGTCAGTAATTTTTTAAAAATAAAACTGGTATTCTGTAAAAAAAAAAAAAAAAAAAAAAAAAAAAAAAAAAAAAAAAAAAGCAGTTACTTCAGCTCATGACTCAATCACAAAAATATTTTTCCTGAAAACAACCATTGCAACTTCATGAGTACTTTTGTTTTTGTCACACAAAATTTTTTAAAAGCACTCAGAATTAAGATGTAATAAAATTAATAATGTTACTGCTCTATCAAGAACATTCCTAAATGAAACTTTCTCTCCCATCTCACTCCTCCACTCCAGTGACTTCATAGTAGAATAGAATAGAATAACTACTGATGCAGATTGGAAAGATTGACTTCATTAATTATCAAGATGTGAGCAATTTTACCTACCTTGATTTCACAAATGTGTATTGTCAACACAGTGAAAAAGATAAATACTGTCTTACTGTTAGTATAAAAATGATCTTGACCTTGTAAATTCCCTGAAAGTGTCTCAGGGAGCTTCATGGTTGCTTGAAACTTATTATAAAACCCAATGATTAACTGATTACTTGTGTGTGTATTTCAAATAAATTCAGCATTTTTTGTGCCCTTTTTAATTTCAAAGCTTTTCATGATATTTCATTTGCAGCTTAAAGTCTCACAAAGGTAATAATTTCTAATGTCGTTATCATCTATGGTGACTATGACTGCAATAGATAACTTATTTTGGCCTCCTTAAAATATTTCTAATCCGTAAAACTCTCAATTTCTTATTCTCAAATTAGAAGATGTTACTTATTGCAATGGAGGGAATTTATGTTATTTTAAATGCAGTAACTTAGAATTGTCAGAAGCAAGTCCATTTTCAAATTTTCAAGTTTTTACTGGGAAAAAACCTAATTAAATTAATTATTTACTATCTTCACTGTACTAAGTCCATAACTCTATTCTAAAATCAGTCATTGGTTTATATTTCATTCTACACTGTTCTGCTGTATTATTCACATAAGAGGCAAAGTAGTGAAAAATATTTTGCTACTGTTTTCAGCAAAGTGATATAAATCTTTTTTTTTTTTTTTTTTTTTAAGACAGAGTCTCACTTTGTTGCCCAGGCTAGAGTGAGTGCCGTGGCATCAGCCTAGCTCACAGCAACCTCAAACTCCTGGGCTCAAGCAATCCTGCTGCCTCAGCCTCCTGAGTAGCTGGGACTACAGGCATGTGCCACCATGTGCTAATTTTTTCTATATCTACTAGTTGGCCAATTAATTTCTTTCTATCTATAGCAGAGACAGGGTCTTGCTCTTGCTCAGGCTGGTTTCGAACTCCTGACCTCAAGCAATCCACCTGCCTCGGCCTCCCAGAGTGCTAGGATTACAGCCATGAGCCACTGCGCCCGGCCAAGAATTAAATCTTTAAGTATATATTTCTGTAACATTTGTCTCTGAAGTTATTTCATTTAGTTTCTTATTAGTACCTATGCTCACGAAAAGGATCTGGTTCAATTGCATAAATACATGAGAAGAAAGTACAGGAGAGATTTACTCTATTGCCCTTCATCTTCGTCAAAATTTCTTTGTGTGTAAGATATTTATCTTCCCAGTTCCCCTTAAGGAAACAAATAGTTCAAATGTTAATGGAAAATGCAGTGTAATTTTTGTTATATGATTTGTTTCTTTGCTTTTCACATTTTATTTATTTAATAAATTTTGTTATTGAGTCATTCAAGTTATTGTTAAAAGCTATTCATAGAAATTTACATTCTAGGACTTTAAAGATCGATTTCCAGAAAGCATTTGTAATAAACTTTCTGCTGTTTCATTTTAATAGCCACATGGTTTAATAAACATTATTAATAAAATTTGATATAGCCTAAAAAAATGTTCCTTAAGACTCTGTTCATAAATTTTAAAATACTTGTATTTGTACTCTAGAGTAAAGCAAAGTGATTCCAAATAAACTTAATTTATGACTAAATTTACATTCATAATCTGCTCATATCTAATGCTAACAATAATGGATTGAGAAATAATTAATTGTGTTTTGCTCTGAATTGTTCAAAGAGACCAGAACATGTGAGAAATATTTTTCCCTACTTTCCAAGTCCTGTCCAGGTATATCAGGATGTCAAATCACAATGCCAGAACTTTTTTAAGGAATGTCTGTCTCAGGTAGAGAGGCCATAACTATGTCTTGTATTGTTTGTTTCATTACATGCTGGTGTGGGAAGACTAAGGCACAAATTTATATGCTTAATTTAGTATATTTATATGCTTATTTAGTATATTTATATGCTTAATATAGTATAGTATAATTTACTTAAACTCCAAAGAAATCTAATGCATTCTTCTTTACTTTTTTTTGTTTTAGTCCTACTTTAGTGTTGACTTCTATGCTGCTTTTTTATGCATTTCAACTAATATTAGTAAATTTATAAAATTTTTCATGATCACAGTCCAGTTTTAGTACATACACATCACCTCTATAAATTCCTTGTGTTCATTTGTGTCCATCTCCATTTTCATGCCAGTCTAGGGTAAAAATTTATCTGTTTTTTGTCTCTAATAGTTTTGACCTTGCAACTATTTCATATAAATAAAATCATGTAATGTGTAATGTTTGTGTGTGTGGCTGCTTTTTTAAAATAAGTTTGTGCTGCAATTATGAAACTAAACTAAATATTTAGTTTTAAGTTTAGAATTGTGTGTATATGGCTTCCCTTACTAGAGCTTGCAGTTTCTCAGCCTCAGTACTATTGAGGCTTTGGCCAGATAATCATGTATTGTTGGGGGCCTGTGCTATGCACTCACAGGGTGTTTAGTAGCGTTAGCACCTCACCCTTACTTGTGATAACCAAAAATGTCTCCGGATATTGCCGAATGTCTCCTAGGGAGCAAAATACCACTGGTAAAAAAAAACAATGTTGTAAAGCAAAGGTCTTAAAGTATTGTCCAGGAATTACTGAAGGTCCCCAAGGTGTTATATGGGGTCCGAGAGATCTACACAGTTTTCAGAATAATAAAATGTTATTTTCCTTTTCACTCTGATTTTTCATGTATGTACAATGAAACTTTTCTAGGGCTAACATGACCTCTGATATCCCAATAGATTAAATAATGGAGCAGATATGAAAACCCAGCTGCCTTCTATTAATCCAGACAGTAAGGAGATTTCTAAATATGTAAATATGCTGCCTTTCTTCTCACTAATTTGGGAGGGGGATTAAAAATATTATTTTCTAAAAATATTATCTATGTTAGCATATGAAGATTTTATTATTGTTATTTAAATTGACTTAATAAGTGAATATTTTAAAATCATTATAGTGTTAATTTCAATACAGAAATTATTAATTGATATAACACACATACACAAAAGTTTTTTGGAGTACTCAATTTTTAAGAGTATGAAGGGTCTCTGATATCAAAATGTTTGAATACTTGTATTCTAGACGTCAGGTTGGTGCAAAAGTATTGTGGTTTTAGACCATGAATTTTATATCTTTATAACTAGGCTCAAAAACATTTTTATTAATCAAAATAGGAAACATTACAATCAACACATGTTTGTCAACAAACAGTTTGTTTATTCTTGTAGTGTAAAAATCTGTGCTTCAGGATTTGACAAACTCTTGGAAAGCATTTTCTGCATCCTGCTGTTTATGGAAGTGTTTTCCCAGCAAAAAGTTGTTGAGATGCTTAAAGAAGTTGGTGAGAGGTCAGGTAAACATGACGGATAAGGTAAAACTTTGCAGCCCAATTCATTCAACTTTTGATGAGTTGGTTGTTGGTTGTGCAACATGTGGTCTGGCATTGTTGTGGAGAAGAATTGGGCCCTTTCTGTTTAACCAATGCCAGCTGCAGGCATTGCATCTCATTGATTTTCTGAGTATTACTTCTCAGATGTAATGGTTTCACTAAAATTCAGAAAGCTATAGTGCATCAGACCGGCAGCAGACCACACAACAGTGACCATAACATTTTTGTGGTGTCAGTTTTCCTTTGAGAAGTGCTTTAGAGTTTCTTATCAGTCCAACCACTTAGCTGGTTGTCACAGGTTGTCCTATAAAACCCATTTTTGGTCACACATCACAATCCTATCAAGATATGGTTTATAGTTGCATACAGTAAGAGAAGATGAAATTTTTTTAAATTTTTAGTCAACTCATGAGGCATCCACTTATCCAGCTTTTTCATCTTTCCAATTTGCTTCAAATGCTGAACAACCATAGAATGGTTGACCTTGAGTTCTTCGACAATTTCTCATGTACTTGTAAGAAGATCAGCTTCCATGGTTGCTCTTAGTTGGTCCTTGTCAAGTTCCGATGACTGGTGTCTGTGCTCCTTATCTTCAAGTCTCCTTTGCAAAACTTCTTGAACCACCACTGTACTGTACATTCGTTAGCAGTTCCTGAGCCAAATGCACTGTTGATGTTGTGAGTTGTCTCCACTGTTTTATGATCCATTTTGAACTTACAAAAGAAAATTGCTTGAATTTGCCTTTCTTTTTATATCATTTCCATAGCCTAAAATAAATATAAAATAAACAGCAAGTAATAAATATTTAGCAAAAAAAGGCAAGAAATGTACATTAAAATGATGTAAAAATAACCACATTTATTTAAGAATGTATTCCAATATCAAATGGCAAATTTCAACATTGCTAAAACTGTAATTACTTTTGTACCAGCCTAAATATTATGCAAGCTCATGATATATAGCACATCAATTAGGAAAAAAAATAGCCAATAAAAATATCACAATGGGAAAATTAACTAGAAAAATAGATTTCTATTGTCTTCCAGTAGAATAGAATAAATCTCATAGAAATCAAAGAGATTCACTATATAAAGTCAAATTTTAAGATTTAAAGATATAAAGATTTTTGAAAGTAGCAATGAATGAAATCTTAAGTAAAAGCAAGTCAACTTAAAATGAAGATTATACAATATTTAGGTTTCTGAAAAGCCTGATGAAAAGGAAAATAGAAACACTGATTGCCTAAAATTATAGCCACTTTGGCTAAAGTTCTACACTGATTATTATCAAAGAAGAATATGTAATTTTGAATGTCAAAGTTCAAAGTGATAATAATTTGAATTGTGTGGCATAAATGTATACATCAGTTAAATAATACAGTTCTATAACTACATGGAGAAGATCCCAATATTCTTTGTTATATTTTTATGATCTCCATATAATCAATGTCAATGTAAAAAAACCATTTAGTTACTATCATAGAGTAGATACCTCGGTTAAAATTTTTTTACTTAATGAGCATACATGGTAACCAACTGCCTTTCCATTCAGAGAAATTCCAGTTTAGCACATATGCTGCCAGCCCACTTCTGTTTAGATTATAACTTCAATTTTTGTCAGTCCTAATAACTTAATCAGTTATTTAAATTTACCATGCTTGGTTTCCTCATCTGTGTTTGGGGAATAATAATTGTATATACCTCAAAAGATTACTGTAAAGTTTAAATGAATTAATATCTAAAGTTGCTAAAGAGGGACAAGCATATAATATATGTGTTAGTTAATGTTAATTTTTTCTATATTTTCCTATCCACAAGCCTCCAACATTTTCTGTTTCCATGCAAGCACTTCCTCCCGAATTTTCTCTTTTTTCGATCTAGAATTCCAAATGGGTCAAATAGGTCAGTTCTAAAATATAAGCTGACCATAGTAATTCATTTGTTTCTTTAATTGCTCACAAGGAGATTTAAAAAATTATTTTACTACTTAATTAAATTTTGCCAGTTCTTTAGGTCTGATGAATTCAGGCTAAAAAGTCACACACAAAAAAATCTTGCCTATAGGACAATTTATAGATAAACTCTTTGAAAAAAATAGGACCAAATAAAGGTGAATATGAATATTTTTTGTTTCACATGAACTTTATAATAAAGGTGAATTTTGAGAGAAGGTTTAATTTAGGGGCCCTAGATATCTAATAACATTAACATTTAAGAATTTTATCAATCTGACATTATTTCAAACTCAACTATTTTTTAGTTTAGAGTGAAATTTGAATTGCTAATCACATTTTTGATGTTCATTAGCCATTATAAAAAGATTTAACTTTTTTCAACTTCTGCTAATGTAGTCAAACAAATATGATCACTGTTCAACACTAGTTGATTATATAGTTTTTATACAGTAACAAGATTCCCGGACTCACTGACATTATGAAATAGCTCTACTTCAGGGCATGCCATATTTTATTGATATATTTATATGTATTTTTTGGTACATGTGATATTTTGTTACATGCATAGAACATGCAGTGATCAAGTCAGAGTATTTAGGGTGACTATCAACTCACGTTTTTATCAATTGTATGTGTTGGGAACATTTCAAGCTTTTCCTCTTTCTATTTTAAAGTGTATAATACACTGTTGTCAACTGTAGTCATCCTACTTACTCTACTATTGAACATTAAAACTTATTCTTTCTATCTGACTGCATATTTGCAGCCATTAACCAACCTCCCTTTATCCTCTCAACCCACTACAAACCCTTCCCAGACTCTGGTATCTAATAAGATCCATGTTTTTAACTTCCAAATATGGATAAGAGCATGAGATATTTGTTTTTCTGTGCCTGACCTATTTCACTTAACATAATGGCCTCCAGTTTCATCCATGTTGCTGCAAATGGCATGATTTCATTCATTTAACAATGGTCAAATAATATTCCATTGTGTATACGTGTTACATTTTCTTTATCTATTCATCCATTTATTTATTTATCAACACTTGGGTTGATACCATATCTTTACTATTGTGAATACTGCTGCAATAAATATGGGGATACAAGTATGCCTTTAACATACTAATTTATTTTCCTTTGGAAAAATACCCAGTAGTAGGATTACTGTATTGTATGATAGTTCTATAGTTCTATTTTTAGTTTTTTGAGAAATCTCCATAATATTCTCCATATTCTCCACAATGGATGTTCTAATTTACATTCCCAAAAATAGTGTATATGAGTTCTCTTTCTCTGCATTTCACCAGTATTATTATTGTTTGTATTTTTGATAACAGCCATTCTAACTAGTATAAGATAATAACTCATTGTGGTATTGATTTGCACTTCCCTGATGATTAGTGATGTTGAACATTTTTTCATATACCTGTTAGCCATTTGTATATCTTCTTTTGAGAAATGTCTATTCCTGTCCTTTGCCTACTTTTTAACAGAATTAAAGTTTGTTTTACTGTTGAGTTTCTTGTTTTTGTATATTTTGGATGTTGATCCCTTGTCAGGTGGATGGTTTAAAAATATTTCTACCATTCAATAGGTTGTCAATCATCGATTGGTTTCTTTGCTGTGAAATATGTTTGCAGTTTAATGTACTTCCATTTGTCCATTTTTGTTTTTGTTGCCTGTGCTTTTGAAGCCTAAGGCATAAAAAATCTTTGCCTATATCAATGTCCTGAACAATTTCCTCTATTTTTTCTTCTTACATTGTCTTTACATCTTACATTGTCTTGAATCCATTTAGAGTTGATTTTTGTACATGTTGAGAAATAGGTATAATTTTATCCTTCTCCATGTGGATATCCAATTTTCCTAGTTCCATTTACTGAAGAGGATGTCCTTGCCCAATGTATTTTCTTAGTGCCCCTGTCACTTGGATGTAAACACATGGATTTATATCTGTTAAAAAATATAGGAATAAATCTAATAAAGTACGTGAAAAATCTCTGCAAGAAAATTATAAAATGCTGATGAAAGAAATTCAAAAGGACACAATAAAATGGAGTGAGATCCCATGTTCATGGATTAGAAGAATTAATTTTGTGAAAATGGCCACATTACCCAAAGCAATCTATAGATTCAATGCAATGCCTATCAAAATACCAATTACATTCTTTAAAAAAATAGAAAAAAATTATAAAATTTACATGAAAGTACAAAAGACCTCAAATAGCCAATAAAATATCAATCAAAAGAACAAAGCTGGAGGCATCACACTAATTGACTTCAAAATATACTACAAAGCTATGGTGACCAAAACAGCAAGATATTGGTATAAAACCAGACACATGGATCAATGGAACAAAATAGAAAGCCCAGAAATAAATCTGTGTATTTATAGCCAACTTATTTTTAACAAATGCACCAAAGATATCCATTGGGGAAAGAACAGACTATTCAATGAATGGTGCTGGGAAAACTGGACATCTATATGCAGAAGAATGAAATTAGACCTCTATCTTTCACCATATAAAAAAATCAACTCAAATTTGATTAAGTACTTTAATATAAGACCCAAAGCTATAAAACTACTAGAAGAAAATAGAGAAATCACTTGATATGGGTAAACATTTTACGGAAAGGACAAGCAACAAAAGCAAAAAATAGCCAAATGGAATTATTTCAAACTAAAAAGTGTCTTCACAGTAAAAGAAACAGTGAATAAAGTGAAAAGACAAACAGTAAAATGGGAGAATATATTTTTAATCTCTTCATATCTCAAAATATTAATATCTAGACTATTCAATGAATTCAACAGCAGAAAAATAAATAATCCAATTTAAAAGGGTCAAATTAGCTGAATACACATTTCTCAAAAGAAGATATTTAAATGACCAAAAGATACATGGAAAAATGCTCAATATCACTAATCATCCAGAAAATGCAAATCAAAACCAAAATGAGATATCATTTCATCCCAATTAGAATGTCTATTATGAAAAAGACAAAAAAATATGCTGGTGAGGGTGTGGAGAAATGAAAACTTTTATATACTATTGATAGGCATGTATATTAGTACAGCCATTGTGGAAAACATGGGAGTTACTCAGAAAACCAAAAATAGAACTATCATATGATCTAGCAATCACACTACTGGGTATATATTCACTATATTTTACTCAAAATTTTCATAGATCATATGTAAAAACCACAAGCTTCTAGAGAGGGAATGTTTATTATGGGTAACAATGAATATGTTCAAAAAATACACAATGACATTCACATATCTGATACTATATTTCTATCTTTCTTTATAACTTCATTCACAATAATTATAATTTCAGCTTCTTTTCATTTGATTGAAATACTTCCTATGAAGCTTTTTAAGTCATCTAACTTGTCTTTACAAGTCAAATAACTTCAATCAATAATTCGTGTTTAATAACAATTTTTAGCATTGTTCCAAGGTATCATTAGTAACTTGATAGAATACTCAAGGACTATAGATGAAGCATTTTAAATTAAACAGTCTTATAATAATGAAAGCTGACAAACTTTCACAGGAAATTTCAGGCATCTTAAATTATTAGACTTATTTTTAGCAAGCAATTTTGAAAAATTCTCTAGGGATTCCTTATATTGAACTCTCATGGATATTTATTTATAACACAAAAGCTTTTAATGTTTTACTATATGAAATCTTCTTTAAGAAAAAGAGTTGTCAGAGATTAATAAAGTGTCCATGTATCAGTACACTGAAGAATTTTACTGTAAACTGAAATATAAAATACAAATAAATCAATAAATGAAATTCAAAATGTTATACTAACTTTAAGATTGATTTCATTTGATTGTTACTTAGTTGTCTATAGAGTGACAAATTGGAGTTTGTTAAAGCAAAGGACAACAATTTAAAAGGCAGCAAAAGATACTGACTGAAATAAAGAATAACTTATTAGCATAAGATATATAGATCATTTTTTAATGGAACTAAGGATTGTCAGGAAGATAAATCAAAGTGGCAGTAATCATCAAGGTTTGAAATAAAAACAATCAGCATTCTCAGAAATATCATCCAGAGTTAGCAAAGCCCTTTAATATATCTCTATCATTTGTGCAATAACCATGTAAACAAAAGTCATTACATCTGTGTGAACATTTTCAACATCAGAATATAAAGCTCTAATGTGATTTAACAAAAAAATATAATTGAAATAAAACCAACTGTGATTATATCCTTTTGCTTTTATCCAGCTAGTGGTATTAGAATCAATAAAGTTTATTTTTCTAAGTAGATAACATGTATATCAGAAATATAATCCTAAAAATGACTCAATCTTTAAAAAAAACAAAAGAAGAATATTTCAAAACTTTGAGAATGATTCTACTGACAATGTAAAAGGAATTAAAGATTTGACAAGAGATGAAATATAAAATAATTTTTCATTTTTGCTAATACAGCAATAATCATTTTTGCTAATAATTTTACATTTTTGCTAAGCCTTGAATATAAAATGTACATTAGACTTTTAGAAGAATCATAAAAATATAATGCTAAAATGTGTTGTTCCATCTTGTTTCTTATGACAAAGTTCATTGTTGCAATGTTGGGAATTTTTATTTTTTAAAAGTGATTTTCTTCAAAGGTGAGTCCAAAGAAGAAATTATCTTTGCTAGACTTTAAGAAGTCACAAAGAGGTTAATGAAAAAAAATAAAAATAAAAAAGACATTCCAAGATAGACATATGAAAGTCAGAATGTTTTCAATTTAAGTTGCAAGATCTAGTATAGTCAAGTTTTATGGGTCTCAGGAGATATTTCTTTAGCCAAAAAGTAGTGGCCTTAGACTTTATGTCTCTCAACTGAGAAAAAGCCAGTTAATAAATCTGATGCTATTCTTTCACAGATCTTGAAGCTTTCAATAAGTTTGTTCTTTTTGCAAAGCCCTGCTTAAAGGGCATACATAAGAAATAAAACAAAAGGAGGAAAATAACACAGAGAGAAGGAGAATGAAATTGGTGTGTTTGAATAAACCATAATTTTTTTTTTATTATAAATATACACGAAGTAACAATTTAAGAAGTGTATCCCTTAACAAGAAAACAAAACTGTACAAAATGACAAATTAGGTCATGACTGTAAAATTTGAATTAAAGGCAAGCAAAAGATAGAGCTCATCACAGTTCTTCATGTGGGCACTAAGAATATGGAAGTGGTGAATTTTGAGCAAATTAAAGTTACTCTGGGGAAATGATAAAGGAGAAATGGCATAGGTCATATTCTTTTAAAACTTTTTTACTAAGGCAACAGATTTTGTCGGGAAAATCTATATTTGAGAGACACTAAAAAATACTGGCCCTTGAACTTAATAGTTCAACAATAAAAAAATGAAGAAGAAAAAGTTTTAACTTGGTAACTGAAGAAATTCATAATATTCTGCCTCAGAGATATAACATTAAAGCAATTTTGAATGTAAGAATCAATATAGATGAATTCTTATATAACTTAAAGATTTTATACAAATGCATTTGTAAACTCATAGTTATCTATAGAACAATTGTTTTACAATTAAATTGGAGAAGATTTCACAGATTTATTTTGTGAGGAGACAAGATTAGAAATGGTTCAAAGACAAAGGAGGTGGGTGGCAAACATGGGCGGGGGATCATGGCTTGGCAGAGTGTGTGTGTCCACAAGGATGTGGCCCACTAGTTGGTATGCAGAGCTGGTGGGTATGGCCCACCACACAAAGTGCAGGTTCCCAGGGATGTGGACCACTGCATGTTGGGCAGTATGGGGCACTAGTTCCTTGAGTTGGCATGTGTAACCGCAGGGACCATAGCCTACTAGTTGGCATGTGGGTCCGCAGGTGTGTGTTTCATGGGAGCATGGGCCTCTGCTCAGTGTGTCAGCTCACAGGGCCATGGAACTCCACTTGGCACCCAAGTCCACTGGGATGTGGGCCTTGTTGTGGCACCTGACTGGGACAGGAGGCTTATTCCACTGGCTGACATGTGGGGTTACAGGGACTGTGCTGTCAGATGGCTAGGGTTCTTTCCCCACATGGGTCCTGCTGAGGCTGCTACCTTGGGACCTGTCAAGCTCCATTCAAGTTCCAAGGTGTGTGTGAAAAGGTGCGTGGCTCTCAGCCATTGGTGAGTAAGAACATCTGCTCTCCCTGCTCCCTCCCTGGCTAGGAAATGGGTGATGTTGGGGCAGTTACAGCAATGCTAATCCCTGCATAGACCAGGTGCTCTAGACCTGAGATTTCAGTGTGGTGACAGTTGCAGCAACCCAAGAACCTAGACCAGCAGTTCCCTGCTGAGCCTGCTCTCCAATGCAACTTTACAGTTTCTGACCAGTTTCCTGATCAGTACAGAGGCCTGTGGTCATGGAGAGTGGGGGGGCCTTACAGCTCAAGTCACAGAGTCTACATGGAGGCTGTAGGGTCCTGGGGTTCTCTCTTTTATCACTTCCCCATGTGTAGGGATCTTCCCCAGGTACCTTCCTATAGAACTGCTCAGACCTGTCTCCTTATTCTGAGTGTCTCCCTTTTATGATTTATAAAGCTCTTTCCAAGGGGTCCATCCATAATTGTGGGCATCCACTCACAGTTTTTCATCCTTTCTTAGAGAGCTACATGTGCAGGCTGCTTCCACTCTGAAATCTTGGCCTCCTCACAAAACAATCTTCAGAAAGAAGAACAAACTAGATGTTTCACATTTCCTGATTCCTAAGTATAGTATAAAACTATGGTCATTAAAACAGTATTGCACTGGCATAAAGACAGACATATAGATCAATGGGAAATAATAAAGAGTCAAAAAATAAATCCATGCATATAATGTCAACTATTCTCAGAGCAGGGTGCCAAGAATACACAGAGGGGAAAGAGTAGTCTTTTCATCAAATAATGTCAGGAAACCTGGATATACACATACAAATAAATGAAATTAGACCTTTGTCTTGACCCATACATAAAATTCAACTTAAAATGAATTAAAAACTTAAATGTAAAACCTAAACTGTAAAACTCATAGAAACATAGACAAAAAGATTTATGACATTGGAATTGGCAAAGATTTCTTGTATATGACATGAAAAGACAAACAACAAAAACAAAAATAGACAAGAGCAACTAGATCAAACTAAAAACTAACAAAGAAACATATTTCTGCCCAGCACCACCCCCAAAACAACTATCAACAGAGTGAAAAGGCAACATAAACAATGAGAAAAAAAATTACAAACCATGTTGTATAAGATATTAATATCTAAAAAATATAGAAAACTTCCACCAATCAATAGCAAAATAATTATAATAATAATAAATAAAAATAATGAGTAAAAAATGGGAAAAGGACTTGAGTAGACATTTTGTTCAAAGAAGGCATGTAAATGGCCAACAGGCATATGAGAAGATGCCTGATGTTATTAATCATAGAGAAAAGTAAATCAAATTCAGAAGGGGATATCACTTCACACCTGTTGGAATGATCATGATAAAAAAAAAAAAAATCCAAAAAAGCATTGGCTAGGATGTTGAGAAATTAAAGCTCTTGTACATTATCATTGGGAATGTAAAATGGTTCGGCTGCTATGGAAAACAGTAAGGAGTTTCCTCAAAAAATTTAATATAAAACTATCAATGATCCACCAATTCTACTTCCTGGGTGCTTATTTCAAATAACTGAAATGATCTTGAAGAGATATTTGTACTCCCATGTTCATTGTAGTGTTACTCACAGTAACTAAGCTGTGGAATCAAACTAAATGTTCATCAATGGATGAATGGGAAAGAAATTGTGTAATATACCCACAATGGAACTTATGTGCTATATACTCATAATGTGGCATATACCCACAATTTAGCCTTATAAAAGAAAATCTTGTCGCATGTGACACCATGAATAAACCTCACATACATTATGCTAGATGAAATTAACCAGTCACAGAAAGACAAATACTGCATGAGCCCACTATTATAAAGTTCTTAAAGTTATCAAACTTGTAGTAGCAAAAAGTAGAATTGTGGTTGACAGTGATTGGGGGAAGAGGAAACTGGGGAGTTGTTCAATGGCTATAAAGTTTCAGTCATGGAAGTTGAAGAAATTCTTGAGATCTGTTGTACAACATTATCTTTATAGTTAATAATACTGTATGATGCACATAAAATACTATGAGGACAGATCTCATATGATATGGTATTTTGCCAAAGTGAAAAAATTACGAAACTCTGCTTTATACATACTATGTTTCTCAGAAAATGAGACGTACCCATAAAATAAGCCCTAGCAGGCTGGGCGTGGTGGCTCACGCCTGTAATCCTAGCACTTTGGGAGGCCGAGGCGGGCGGATTGCTCAAGGTCAAGAGTTCGAAACCAGCCTGAGCGAGACCCCGTCTCTACTAAAAATAGAAATAAATTAATTGACCAACTAAAAATATATATACAAAAATTAGCCAGGCATGGTGGCGCGTGCCTGTAGTCCCAGCTACTCGGGAGGCTGAGGCAGTAGGATCGCTGAGCCCCGGAGATTGAGGTTGCTGTGAGCCAGGCTGACGCCACGGCACTCACTCTAGCCTGGGCAACAAAGTGAGACTCTATCTAAAAAAAAAATAAAATAAAATAAATAAATAAATAAATAAATAAATAAATAAATAAATAAAATAAGCCCTAGCAGGATTTCTAAGCATTTGTGCAATATAAGCCCTACCCAGAAAATAAGACCTAGTGATAGGCGTGGCTATGCGGTGCATCAGCACAACCCATGCATTTCAGGAGGAGCGGTAAAGACAAAGAGCAGCCCTTCTCATCTGCCCCATAAAAGCTCTATTGCTTGACATACGAGATTAGGGACAATGGTTCTAAAGGAAATAGAGTCACAAGAAATCCAGGATGGAATTCAGGGTTTGGAGAGTTATGATGATGTTCCAGAAGAAGACGACTTAACTGTATTTGAATAAATGTAGATCGTTGTACTGTACTGAAAAAAAATAACACATCCCCTGAAAATAAGCCCTAGGGTGTCTTCTTGAGGAATAATAAATATAAGACCCTGTCTTATTTTCGGGGAAACACGTTAGTAACTATAGTAATTAACAATGCTCTTTTTACAATTGGTTTTTACTAGAGCTTGAACATCTTGAAAGTTAAAACATTTGATTTTTTTTTTTAATCTCAGTCTCTAAAATGCTGCTTGAAAAAGGAATTGTTTGAAAACACATTTGGTGAATTTAATTATGAACTTTAGCTTGGTTTCTATATTACTGGCACATCGGAAACATGTAAACAAACTGAAAACAAACTAAAAATTCCAAATGCGATAAAAATCTAAGGAATACAGCAACACTAAAAATGATTTGCGTAATGTATGTTTGTAGTTTGTTTCCTCCAGCCTACTTCCCATGTTTTTACTCCAAAGCCAAATAGAGGAAATGGAGTAACTCTTTTAGCAAGAACTCTATCTGCTTATCAGTCCCTGACTTTCCAAGGGCCAAGCCCATTAGCCTATTAATAAATGAGTTTAAAATTAAATGTCTACTTAGTCCTTTAGTGGATGATAAATTGGAGATGATTAGCTATCACTGTTAAAAATGTACTATTTTCCAGTGTGGGAACAGAGGTAATTATAGATAATTAATAAATGATATTTCCAGTCCTGATGTATATTCTCCATTCTCCAAGGGTCTAATTAAAGTGATTCCCAGGTCTTCTCTGTACATTGGAAATAATTGGAAAACTCAAAAAAATAAAACAAACCCAAAATACCTAGGTTTCAATCCAAATCAATTAAATAAAAATCTCTAGAGCATGGGCTCTGGTATCAAAAGTTTCATAGGTGGTTCCAATGGGCAATGAGAACTGATTCAAGGGCTTACCACTGTGATGATGGTCTTAAGGGCATGTACTGGAGCATGCCAGTATATTCCCTTGTGAAAGTTGTTAGAATCAAAATGGAGTCACTTGTGCTAATGCTGACAAATGGAGCCAGGGAAGGCCATGAAGAAAGGGTTCTCATGCATGTATGTCTAGTAACAGGAACTATCAAAAAAGTCTCTGCAAAACCCACAAACTTGCACAAAGGTCAACACAACCTTACACAAAAGTTATTTCTGCAAAGATCTGTCTAGCAACAGCCTGTCCAACCCTGGACTGACACCAACTTTGTTATTGATCCTTGCAGCCACGGATAATTGTCTCAAAACAACTTAAATAACCTTCTTCATTTTTACTTTAAAAACCCTTATTTTCCTTAACCCTCCCTGAACACACCAAAGGTATTTCCATGGCTATTCTCAACCTTGAATAAGTATGATTTTCTTTTGGACTACCTCTCTCTCTGTCTGTTATTTAGGTTTAGAACCTAAATAGTGAAAGAAGAATTTTTATATCTCATGTCTCCTTCCACTAAGGAGGCACAACTGTTGAAAGGCTCCTCTGGACTTTAAAAGGAGCATTTATGGTACCTGAAAAAAAATCTTTGACCCGTTTATCAGGTATCTTAGAAGCAGGATTTACAGTATATCTAGAATAGAAGTGGTTTTGCCACTTTTGCTATAGGACCCAACATATAAAGTGTTTAAGATGCCTCTAGTAGATAAATTGCCTTATTGAGTTTCTAGAAAGTCCTAAGCAGAGATGTGTGTAGAATCCAATGATTCTGGAATAATGTTATAAGATCTACACTCCATGAGAAAAATAATTTCATGGTGTCATAGTATATCAGGTGACTGTGCATCTATCATCGATGTAATAGAATATAATAGAAGTCATTTGACCATTAATCAAGAAGTAAGCCTGTGTATCTTTTCCATCACCCTGTGCTAGTCCAGAAGACATTAAATTGCAAGAAGAAATGATTCTCACATCACCTACCTATGTTACACTGGTACTTTTTTCTCAAGTCAATCTGTGGCCCCAAAGGTGATTTGCTATGACAAAATTAAGAAGGAAATGAATGCAGTATAACTTACAAACAGTTTGGGGTAATTTATTAACATTAGATAACACTATACAGTTGCCACAATACAGTTCCATTCTGAGGTGAACTTGAAGAAATATGATAAAGGAGAGACTTCTCAGTGGGTAGACTTTCAACCCTATAATTGCCATTCAAATTGTATAAAAGGAAAATGTGGCCTGACGTGAAAATTTACACTTCCTCTTGTGCAGAAGAATATGGTTTGCTTTTGGTTCTTGAGTCTAAAGGAACAAAACCAGAAGAGCCAATATCAAGGGGTCCTGAGAAAGAGTTACGTGGAAAGAACCTATGGGAACAAGAAAAAAAAATATGAATCTTTCTAACTTTAATGCTTTTATGAAATATGCACTGCAGAGAATGGCCTTATGAATGCCATTCACCAGGATGACAGCCTGAGTCAACCTGTGACTATTAATCATTCTTTCTCCTTAGTAACTCCAGTGTTGGCACAATGGGCTCATGAAGAATGTGGCCATGATAGCAGAAATCATGCTCTGTTTTAGACTGTTCTGAGATGCAGTAAGCTCAGTTGATCTCTATGAAAATGTCCTGTGAGACCAATCAGTTATATTCATTGTAATGCAAAACAATAAACAGAAAAAGAATACCTTTTTATTTTTGCTTTTTATTCTTCCCTTTTGACCTTGTATTCCTGCTTCTATGGGATAGCATGCTCCAATAGAAGTTTAACATGCAAGTTTTTCCTCAGGCCCTGTTTTCTAGAGAATCTGTTTGTAAACATCAACAATGTACTCTCCGAAAAAATATGTTTAGGAGCACATTGTTCTCCAAATTACAATGTAAATCAAAGAAGTAATTAAAATTGATCTTATATTTACTTATAGTACTTAACTGGTGGTTTAATGCAACTAATATATGTATACTTAATCCAAAACACCTAGTAAAATAAACTTCCATAATTGGTTTTCCATTTTGGGGGGACTCCATATGCATTTCAGGAGCCCCTACTCCTACCCCCCAAAAGATCCCATCCCAACTTCACGCATTGATCACTAAGGAAGCAAATAGGGACCCAGACACTAAATTATGTAGTAAGATTACTCATTATTAATACTTCTAACAAATAGTAACATGCATAGCCCAGTCACAATTGAAACCATTGTTGCCAAGGACCACAAATAGGTATTCTCATCACTAAGACTCCAGTGATCACATGGTTTTACATATCTCCTTTTAACTTATTTCTCACCCCCAATTTTTGAAATGCTTTCACTGTGTCTTCTAGAATTTAGAGGTGGTAATTAGTGAATTGTTTTATAATCTGAGACACATCTCTCAAGTTTTCTTTTACTATCTTGTTTTAACTAACATGTAGCTTTCTCTGTGAAACTGCTTCCCTCATAGTCATCCCAGAGTTGTATGTTTTCTCATATACACCCTCATGTCCTGGGAATAGGTTATTTGTCCTCTTTAATCTTCACTAATGCTTCCAGCTTATTCTCTCTCAGTCTCCCTTCTCTAAAAACTTCAGGTTTTAATTGTATGATATGACACTCTACATTCTATTGTTGCTTATTAAAGTAATCTACTATTTCTAGGCCCATTCTTTTTTATTCTACAAGAAGCCTGTAGAATAATCTCACTCACTAACCCTATCCACATGGTTTGTGATTTCAGTTTCTACATAAACTCCTGTAATAATCAGCGTTTTCAGTTCTTTGACTTCCTGGGCAATAACACTCTCATCCTCCTTTCTATATCTTCCACTCACTTCTTTGGTCATAACCCAAACTTTGTCATTACCTATGTAGGGGCAGAAAGGGAATAATCCTTTTCTGCCTCATCAGAAAGAGTCATAGCTGACACTCTTATAACAAAAATACAGGTTAAAAAGAGAGAAGTATAGCAAGTTTATTACTATTATGTGAAAACTTCTGTACAGATGTCATACAAAATATGAACTCAAAGGAAGGCCAGATGATTGCAGCGTAAGTGCCCTCTTCCTAAGTGAGAAGAAGATGGGGGTGGGATGAATTTGTCTAATGCTCAGATAATGGTTCACAGGAACAAAGGTTGTCTTCTTGTGAAGACAAAGTTTCTTAAGTAATCTTTTGGAGCTGCTCTAAGAACAGAAGAAAATTCCGTCTGGGTGTGGGGATCACTCCTAGTCTCTTCTTTTGTCTGGTGGTTGATCTTTCCTGGTTATTTGATGAGATCCCTAGGGAGGGGGTCTGAGATAATTGCCTTTATTTTGGAAACAAGCTTTCATCATCAGAAAAAGAATTCAGGGAAAGAGGAGAAAGCAGTAGATGAAGTTTGATTCTGCAGCAGCTTCTAAGGCCTCTCTGCATGTCAAAGTGCCAGTCTTTGGGGTATCACTTTCTGATCCCCAACATTACCCTGCCTAATATTTCTTTAGAAGTTTCATACATTAAAACCTGAATTTGTAGCTGTGGAGAGAAAAATCAAATTAGCAGCTGAGTGGCAAAGGATCTTATTTCTGGAAATAGGTCAGTTCAATTAAAAAATTGTGTCTCATTTCATCAAATGGTGTTGCAGATGGGATCTCAAAGCTAGGCCTCTACATATGTTTCAAGCAAATAGATCTTTAATAGGAATTACTTCTTTGGAAACATAAGAAAAACAATGGTTAAAGTCTGGAATAGTCTACAAACTAGTTTCTTTAGAGTCTCGAGGACAGATAGTTGAGAAGACAAATGACAATCTTATGGATTTTTCTTGTTTGCAGTATGAATGTACAAAATTTGTCCAAATATACGCTTTTGTGGTAAATTTTCTTCAAAGCCAAGTTCACTAACTTTAGTTTGTAGGGTCTTAAGAAAAAAGCAGTTTCAATTTCAGTTAAGTCTAAGTCAAAAAAATGGGATACAAATTTGGAAACGTTAGTTTAAGCAGCCAGTAAGGAGTTTAGGACTCAGTTTAAATTCTAGGCAAATAATAAAACTTGAAAAACAAAGAACAGTGCTAGAATCTATTAGTAATGACAGTAATACTGTAGCTTTTCTTCTGAAAAGTAACTTTCTCCATTCCCCCCATTTTTACCAAAGATAATCATAGTAAGTCCAATTTTTTTGTAAAATAAACTTAGACTTATTAACTCAGCCTCATTATTTGCATGAAGTATAGTAAGAATAGTGATTTATCATTTAGGATCTATTTAAGTAGGCTTTGCTGAAAACTTTTTATAAGGAATCTAAGATTAGACTCTTAAAGAGTCTTTTGGTGCTTAGGAGCCAAGCCAAGGATTTGAATTGCCTTCAGATTGTATCTGTAATAATTGTATGAATTGGGTGAATTCCTTTCTTCTCTATGTCTCCAAAATACCTTGACATTCCTGGGTAAATAAAGAATGTCAGAAAGTGACATTCTTTATTTACTACAGGGCTAGGAAACTTGTAGGGGAACCATGTAGACAAGTATGAAAATAAAAAAGAAGAAAAGAAATTTTTATCAGAGAAATGCAAGCCCCTTTAAACAAACAGATCTAGAGAGGCAATGGAGTAACAGAGCATTAAAACATCACTCCACCTTTGTAACAGAAGAAATGGCCTGAAAATAAAAATGGCAAAAAATATTTTCTGTCTCTTTAAAACAACCGCCACTCTTTCTTTGAGAACCAGGAGAGGGCGGGGTTCTTTGTGCTACAGGACATGGTGGGCAGAGGTCCAGGGTAGAGGTCACAGGATTGTCTTCAGCAGAGATGGGACTGTGGAGATGAGATGGTGATCATAAACTGTAGTTGAACAGCAATTGCTGAAGCTGAGAACCCACCCTTTAAAAACTCTGGATTTCTTTTTATTATTAGAACAATAGCGTTTCAGACAGGAGTCTCCATCCTCCTCATTTGCCTGCAAACTAATAAATCTCTCTCTTTCCTTCTTGTCAAATCACTTGTCTTGGTTCTTGTGTTCCAGCCTCAAAGATAAGTGCCAAGCTTTCAGTAACACCTTGAGCCAAGTAATTATCTTATGAAACCACCGCTATAAGGACTCTAGACTGTTGCCAAGTAGCTGTAATGCTATATGCTGGACACCAAAACTCACACCCTATAGTTCAAAAATGCATAGTCAATTACTAATCAATGTTATCTTTGTTAATGTTAATTTATTTTCAAGTCACTTTGGTGACATGTAGATAATATATAAACACAGACATATTCATATGTATATGTAAAAATACAGACAAACATAAATAAAGATTTTATACCTTTGATTTTACAATTTTGCCATGAGATGGGTAGAACTCACTATTTTATAAGGGCAATTAGATAATAAAATAAATAGTGACACTGTAAATAGAACAAGTTAAGGTTTGTCTGTCTCACATGGCTGAAGCCCTTATCAAATTTTAGGGAAAACAATGTAGAAATTTACATCTCAAAGCACAGAGAGAGAATCCTACCTTTTTCAAGCAATTTGGTATGTTTATTAGACATGGAACAAACAAAGATTAAAAATGGATGCCAAGGTAGCACACAAATATAAGAATTCACCACAGGATTCTAGAAAGAGACCAATTTTAGCTTAATAGACAGCTCCAAATTTAATCTCCCTTTCCAGCTGGACTACTGAGCTCAGAGTGGAGCCTGTCATCTAATAGGTCCAACAAAGCATCTGTTGGACCCAACATGCTAGAAGCATCTTCTAGCACCCAACACTCACACATCTAAAAAGCAGTTACTATCAGAAGGCAGAGCACCTGGATCTCTATAAACCAAGGATCCCATTCCTACACTGAATCTCAGGTACCAGAGAGCCAAGGCAAAAATAGCCAAGATCAGCCTGGCTGTGTAATGCTTACACAGTGCACCTCACTGCCAGACATTTCACTGTAGCTGATTGATGACCCAACACCAACTAGCTCACCCTGTGATCAGCCTGTCCTCTGTAGGAATTCTGTCCCTCTGTGATGAGAGCTCTATAGCCTCCAGGTATCCACACTATGTTCATCATCGGGTCATGGTCCTGGCTTCAAGATCCCTTCTGACCAACCTAGACAATGACTTTTTTGGTACCACATTGCCATTCACTGTTGGATTCCATTTGATTGAGCCAAAAATCTAAGGATTTTCTTATCTAAATGCACAAAGAAATAAGGAGGATAGAAAGCCAAAGTTTGTCTCCTGTAGTAATAACCATTTATTGCAACACCTTTAGTTACCTTTAAAGTTGTAGCTCTTGTTAGTAACTCATTAGCTACCTCATACACAAAGGTCAATGGTACACTTAAGGTATAAAGTAAACTTTGATACTCCCAAAAGCCAAAGAAATCAGAGAACTCAATGTAAAAGAGAGCAGAGCTTTAGACCCAAGTGAAACCCATCCATGACTATTGGGGCTCCATGAGAAAGACCCTAAAAGGGTCTGTGGTACCTTGACTGTGTTATTCAAGGTGTTTCAGGGTCACTAGAAATCTCTCTCTTAGGTCTATCTATATGATAACCAGAACTCTGATGTTTTCTCTTAATAATTTTTCATTCACTGACCACCAAGTGGAGGAGGTAGGGAGTTAAAGAGGAGCATATCAATGATTAAAGAGGATTGGATAGAAGATCAAAAGTGGAAAAAGAAGAAGTGGAAGTAAGTGAAAGAATGAGTCTTAGAGAAGCCAGTTTGGGGAGACCTTAAGTTTCCCAAAAAGTCCAAAGAACTTTTACATTTTTCTCATCAAAAATCATGCCAACAAGAAAGGAAGCACATAGAGGGACTTAACATACAATTTTTAAGAAAGGGTTTCAGTCAATTGAAAAAAAAAAAAAATTCCCAGAGGGAAGAAACAGGATTCAAATGAGAAAAAGCAGAAAGACATCTTTAAAAAAATTGTAGCCCGAATATCAGCTTTTAATTAAGCTGACTTTTGACCATAGAGCACTTTTATTAAAAAAAAAAAAACTTAAAAAAAAAAATCTCTTATTAGATTTCAGCTGGTATAAAGAGCAAATATTCCTGGTTTTTGAATTCTTTTCATTTTTTTCTTCTTTCTTTAAACTAAAAGTATCTGCCAAGTGACTCAAAAGCAAAACCAATAAGCCTTTTATGACTTAACAAAGGACACAAGAGCCATCTCCAAAGAAGTGCAAAGAAGCAGTTCTCACAAGATCCAGAGCCACCCTCAAAGCCAGCTAAAAGAAAGATTTAGACAATGCCTTGAGAGTTGGCCACAGTCAGTACATTAGCTTTCTAGGGGGCTCCAACCTTTTTCAGTTGTTCATCTGCACATACAGACCTGACAACCCGTGCACCCCTGATAGGCAAGAAGCCAAGCCAAGTTCTCAGGACAAAAAATGAGATAGGAAAAAGAAATGGCAGGCCATGAAAATGAAAAGGAACAACAAGAAATAGATACCCCCAAACCAAATTTATACAAGAGTCATAATCCAAACAAATTTTTTTCTCCTGCCAACCTGAAATTAGGAAAGAAAGGATGAAGAGAAATTTTTACCTTCCATCTTCATTCTTCATTAGGCATTACAGGTTGACATCTGAGACAACTAACCTTGATAAAATTCTTACCTTGCTTTACTGGCTTTTTGTCAGTTGTCCCAGGACCTTAACTGTAGGCTCGGGGCAAGTCAGGTGTCTTTGCTATCCCACCTTTGTCACCAGAACTGTAGGGGCAGAAAGGGTGTGATCCTTCCCTGCTCCCAACATAAAAGGTCACACCTGGCACCTTTATAACAACAACCAAAAAAAACAAACAAACAAACAAAAAAAACCCTCAGCTTAATATGGAAAAACATAATTAATTTATTACTATAATGTGCACATGGGTGCACAGATGTCATACAAAAAATGAACTCAAGGAAAGACCAGATTATTGCAGCTTAAATGTCTTCTTCATAGGAGAGGAGAAAATGGTGGGGGAGATGAATTGCCTAATGCTCAGATAATGGTTCATAAGAAGAAAGGTTATCTTCTTATGAAGATGAAGTTTCTTAGGTAATCTTTTGTAGCTGCTCTCAGAAGAATAGATGAAAATTCCATCTGGGTGTGGGGATGACTCTTGTCTGGTGGTTGATCTTTCCTGGTTATTTGATGAGATACCCAAGGAGGGTATCTTGAGATAAATGTCTTGAGATAAATGTTTTTATTTTGGAAACAAGCTTTCATAGTCAGATATGGAAATTCCAGAAAGAAAGAGACTGAGAGAGAGACGGGGGGGGGGGGGGGGGGGGGGGGGGGGGGCGGCTTCCTTTGCCTTGGAACAAGATGAATTTAGAGAAGTTAGGGGAGCTTGATTCTGAGACAGTTTCTAAGGGCTCTCAGCATGTTAAAGTGCCAGTTTTGGGGCTATCACTTTCTCATTTTGACATCTATAAATGAAATTTTTTCATAATATCGATTCCAGCATCCTAATTTCTAACTGAATACTCTAGTCTGTGCAGAAGTATATAAAGAAATAAAAGATATAAGGGGATATCCTGATTTACATACGCAATGGAAAGAAAAAAGATATTGGGATTAAAAAAACCAAACAAAATTAGTATTAATCTCAGATGATGTAATTTTCTTCCTAGAAAATCCAAAAGAAAATCTAGAACTAAATTGCTAGAATTAATAAGAAATAGCTTTCTGAATATATGATATTAAAATTAATCAATGCGTTTTTTGGTTGTGGCAGTAAGTAATTAGATAATATGTAATAGTAAAAAGGATATATAGAATAATATCATAAATAAATATTTAAAATCAAAAAATCTTAAATAATTTATGCAAGAAAAATATGGAGAAAATTTAGCTTTTTAAAATTATGCTAAGGAAAATTTATATATAAATAGATACTGTCTTCATGAACAGGAAGACAATGTTGTAAAGATGCTAATTTCGTCCACATCTATCTAAATGGCTTTACTTTAGTAGTATATGTCATTAAAGTATATGTTGTTTCTGCTTAAATCTTATTGGCCACAAAATAGTCACAAGGCCAGATTTCCATTATACAAGGAAAAATTGATTTGGGGAATACAGCTAGCAGAGTATCAGAAGATTTTGATTTATAATTCAGGATTGTAATCCTAAGAATTTTATTGTGTATTAAAAATACTTTGATTCCATAGAAAGAACATTATAGCTAAAATAACATTCCTATTAGTTGCATCCTAGTATTTTTTTTTATTTTAGCAAACTAAAAATTCAGGTTATCCAATTTATAAATGCTTTATTACTTTCAGAAAAACTAATTTAGTAACTAGGGAAAAATAAATTTCCAATTGATAAAAATAATCTGAATACAAGACCATGTTTTCTTCTCGAAAATAGTACTTTCTCTGAAAATTATTCTTTTAATATAAAGGAATGCAATGTGCATAGATACAAAACATAAATCATTATATTAATTATAGTATATTATCTTCTTTTACACTATTTATCATCACTTGATGTTGGTGAGAAATTACATATGCTTTTTATCATGTTTAATTTATATAGCTACATAATATATATTCAGAGAAAATAAAGAATTAAGCAATGCTGGTTTTAATTAAACATAGTTTAACTTATTGTCCATGGATGATACATTATTTAGATAGGTGACATAAATGACTACTTGTATTCCTAAAAATAAGGACAAGCTCCATATATAATGCATAGTTTTTAATATTATAAATGACCAAGTCATTCTTTGGCCAATTTCTATTCTGTATCCATACTATGATGTAGTATCCTAATAAATCATTAGTGGAACACTACTGGGATGATATCCTACAAAAATGTATCATCAAAACTACTATGATAAAATCTGCCCTTGGGATAATGCATAGGTCTGACTCATAAGCACATATTTAGTGCATACTTGCTCCAAAATTAGGAAGACTCTTAGGAAGACTCTTTGATGAACCCAAATAAACAAAATTGTGTTAAAGATACGGAAGACCATATATTTAATATGCTGTATAATTATTCAAGCAAAAAGCTGAGTGGAGTGATAATTACATACAGTTATTAAAGAAAAGGCACTTATACTCTATACTATTTTCTGAATAAATGGTATTTAAAATTCTTCATTTCAAACACAACTTGAGAAAAAAGAAATACAAAAAGTCTTCACTGAGAATATTTTCTAATGGCTCAAAATTTCTAGTACCTAAGAAGTTTACTGTACCTAAGATAAAGTTTGACTGATGGATTGATCTTGTTTCTCCTACAATACTTAAACCAATTAGGATGTCTGTCAGAGTGGCAAGGTCAGCATTCATATGGAGGACAATCTGAATACAAAGCCAATGCTTGCAATTCTGATTCCCCAAAACCTCTCAGCAGTACAGTAATTTATTTTGTTTTACTTTGGCTTCCCAGTGGAATACTTCATTAGTGCACTATCTGTGGGTTATTATTGAATGAACTCAGTTTACTGGAACAATTCTGGCATCAGCTACTTGCTGGGTGAATTTCTTGGAATGTAGTAGATAACCTTGATTGTTAAGTGGGACTCTTGAGTGGTAAAAATAGGGGAAAATTCTCATGTTATCCACTCTGTTCTAAAGGTCCTATCCCTCTGTAGATGCTACCATCTGGTCACAGGTGAGAAATTTGGGAAATATGTCAGCTTGCTGAGGAATTGATAGCAGTTGAGCTCACAGCACTTCTATTCCTTTCCTTTTTCAAATAGGTGTTTGCTTTCTGATCTACGGAATGACACTCGGAATCATCCCTTCCTTTCTTTATTTGAAATATTTATTAAACATATTCTATGTACCAGTAGAAATTGTGCTAAAAGCTGAGAATAATGAAGTGAAATGAACTTAGTCCCTTGCTTAAGAATTTCACAATCTGTAGGTAGGGAAAGACAAGTAATTTTAGCAACATGAGCAATTATAGACACTTAAGTCTTAATTAATACAAAGATGATTTTGAGTAAAAAAATTTAATAGACTTTGTAGTAAAATAATTTTTACTTTTGATTTTGTAAACAAATGATCATTTCTTTTCTTATAAAAATTCCAGATGTTAAATTTAATGTATTAAGCTGAATATTTCATTTTATCATAAGATTAATTCAACCCTTGAATTTTTGATAAACTGGCTCTAAACTTCTACTAAGATATTGATTTTGCTGTGTTTTCCATTGTTACCATAGGGTGTAGGATGATCAAAGTATCAAGTTAGTGATAGTATGAAGCGTATCTCATTAGGATAAGGAGAGGAATAAAGACTGGTTACACTTTCCAGTTAGTAAAAAGGTTATTGTTTTATTGAAGATGCTTCCTGCTCGGTTTTCCCTAAATAACTATTTCAAGTGTTTATAATACTTTTTTATTGCTGCAATTATTTGTTGGTCTTTGCTTTTAAACTGATCTTCCTATTCCACTCATGCTCTTTAATGGCCTTTTCAACACAGCAGCCCGAAATGGTAAAATGTTAAATTAAATTAGATCTGTGTCCTTGGTTCAAAAATCCTCCACTGGCTTTACATTTTGTTCATGTAAAAGACAAGCTCCCTGTGGTGACCTGCCAGGCCCCACATGATCTCCTACATCTCTAACTTCGTGGCTCATAACACATTTCCTTGCCTTCAGCAAGCCAGATATACTCACCCCTTTCATCCTCCACTATTTGATGTGAACCTTGTCACAGGGCCTATGCACATGCTGTTCCCTAGATGAGGGAGATGATATAAAAAAAGAATTTGCTAAATGTTTTCACAAAGCCAATAGTAATCTTAGCAACTTACATAGCACCAGCAAATACATGTTGAGAAACCAGAAGACACTTTTTAAAAAATTATTATTATATTTTTCTAGATTTAGGAGGTATAAGTACAGTTTTTTAAAAAAAATTTTAGAGTATTGCAGGGGTACAAATGCTTTGGCATAAATTGTCTTTATGCTGCCCAAGAGCTACAAGCGTGCCCATCACCACACATTGCACACTGCACCCGTTAGGTGTGAGTTTACCAGTTCCCTCCTCCCCACTCCGACCTGCCTGACACCCTGTGCACATAAGTTTTGATCGATTAGTGCCAATTTATTGTGAGTATATGTGGTGTTTGTTTTTTCTGTTCTTGTGATACTTCATTTAGAAGAATGGGCACCAGCTCCATCCAGGATAACACAAAAGGTGCTAGTTCACCCTTTTTTTTATGGCTGAGTGGGGTTCCATGGTATACACATTCCATATGTTATTAATCCACTCATGTATTGATAGGCACTTGGGTTGTTTCCACATATTTGCAGAAGACACTTTTCTAACCTGTCAATTACTCACGAATATATGAAAAAATATTCAACATCAGTAATCATCAGGGAATTCAAAACCACAATGAGATAGTATTTAACTCCAGTGAGAATGACTTTAGCAAAAAATCCCAAAACACAAATGCTGGCATGGAGGCAGAGAGATAGTAACACTCATGCATTGCTGGTGGGACTGCAAACTAGTACAACCTCTATGGAAAGTAGTATGGAGATACCTCAGAGAACTAAAGGTAGAATTACCATTTGATCCAGCAACTCCACTACTAGATATTTACCCAGTGGGATAAAAAAGACATTCTATTAAAAAGACACCTGCACTGGAATGTTTGTAGCAGCCCAATTCACAATTACATAGATGTGGAAACAACACAAGCGTCCATCAATACATGAGTGGATTAATAAAATGTAGTATATGTGTACCATGAAGTACTGTACTAGTCAACCTTAAAAAAAATGGTGAACTAATACCTCTTGTGTTAACCTGGATGGAACTGGAGACCATTCTTTTAAGTGAAGTATCACAAGAATAGAAAGACAAACATCATATGTACTCACCATTAAATTAGTACTAATTGATCAACACTTATGTGCACATATGAAAATAACATTCATCAGATATCAAGCAGGTGAAAGGGGATGTGTAAATTCACACTTAATGGATACAATGCACACTATCTGGGTGATAGGCACACTTACAACTTTGACTCAAATGGTACAAAAGCAATTTATGTAACCAAAACATTTGTACCCCCATAATATTTTGAAATAAAAAAAATAAAAAGTAAAATATAAAATAAGTTTTGATAAACCATCTGGAGAAAAGAATGAACTACCTATCTCTCAAGAGAATGCCATAAGATTTTTACCTTGAATGAATAAACAAGAAGTATATGGCCAGAAAACATAGAGAAAAAGTACTATAGAGAGGAATCAGGAAGTTAATTATAAATATATCCTATATTTGCATATAAATTTATTGATTTATAAAATTTAAAATTGCAAGTACATTGTTACTTTTCTGGATTTTGACATGTATGGCATTTCTAGCTTATTAAAATTTATAATTGGTTGTGATTTACTTATTTTTTCATCTAATTTTGTATTATTATTATTTTTTGAGACAGAGTCTCGCTTTGTTGCCCAGGCTAGAGTGAGTGCCGTGGCGTCAGCCTAGCTCACAGCAACCTCAAACTCCTGGGCTCAAGCAATCCTCCTGCCTCAGCCTCCCGAGTAGCTGGGACTACAGGCATGCGCCACCATGCCCGGCTAATTTTTTTCTATATATATATTAGTTGGCCAATTAATTTCTTTCTATTTATAGTAGAGACAGGGTCTCGCTCTTGTTCGGGCTAGTTTCGAACTCCTGACCTTGAGCAATCCAGCTGCCTTGGCCTCCCAGAGAGCTAGGATTACAGGCGTGAGCCACCGCACCCGGCTGTATTATTTCTTAAAGAGAGCTCCCATAATTGCATAAACTTCAAACCACACAAAGCTGAGCTCTGCCCTGCTCTTAGCCCACACAAAGGTGTCAGCAACCCCTTCAACTGCTTTAAGTCAGTTCCCTGAACAACCTAACAAAAAGAGGCTCTCTCCCATTTCTGTGCTTCCCACCTCCCCCATTTTTTCCTGTCACTGTCATATTTGAAAGTCTTATAAAAGTACAATATGCGAAATAGTATTACAATTGAAATTGTGAAGCATCAAGTTGAAAAATACTTTTAGAAACTTGTGTAAAACTTACTCATTGATAAAAGAAATAAGAATCCTCAGGTATTCTAACTATCTTTGTTTTGAGGAAGAAAGTGAACGTAAAATTAAGTAGACCTCTTCATTTGTCCATGGAATTTTATAGTCCACATTGCACTATACTTGATATAATGAACAACTGCATGGCTAAGATTTTAGAAAGAATATATTTATTATTTCTTTTCTACGTAACACTAACTTTACTAATAACTGCCAATTATGTCTTTATATTTTGCCAATTATTTTCAGAGGACCTAGAGTTCTAGCAAGATGATTTTCCCTCAGAGATAACAGGTATATTATTTTTCCTTTAATTAAGTGGCACTTGCATGGTAACATTAATCAGCCTCAATTACCTAAATTCAGAAAAGTTTCCATGTTAAGTCTCCCAAGAAAGGTAGCTAGAGGGAAAAAAGATTCATTCAGTGACAATATACTTAATGTTTGCTTTTAATTAAACTTTGTGTCATTTAGAATTTATTGAATAAAAAATGCCATGGTGAGTATAAATCAATAAAATAAATATTTTTAATCTCTTACAGAAGACTGAGTGCTAAATTAAATACACACTAGAAGTAAAAGCTCAAAAGCACATTTTGCCATTTGGGATCGAAGTAGTCTATCTGGCCAATGAGGAAAGAAGTTTGGATATTTTTATGACATTTATAACAAAACGTTGGTTTTAGAATTTGACTTACTTTAGGAAATGAGAATGTTAGTAGATGTCATATTATGTTTATATTTTACTATTTTCTCTACTGTTATTTAAATAAATGACAGTCAAACTATGACAAAGTGCCTAGCTGTATTCTAAGTTGAAATCTCATGTTAACAATATTATGCTAACATCTGTTTTGTTTTGATTTATAATATTTTCTTTCTCCTGTTATCTATGATTATTGATAATGTTAAAATTTATCTGAGCCCTGCGATTCTGGAAAACAGCTATGGTTAAAGAATCCCACCACTTGGCTGGGCTAGCAGCTCACTCCTGTAATCCTAGCACTCTGGAAGGCCAAGGCGGGAGGATTGCTTGAGGTCCGGAGTTTGAGACCAGCCTGAGCAAAAGGGAGAACCTGGACACACTTGAAGCTCTGACTCAAGGGGGAAGGGGAGACAAGGGCAATATATGTAACCTTAACATTTATACCCCCATAATATGCTGAAATAAAATAAAAACATTTCCAAACTAAAAAAAAAAAAAAAAAAAAAGAAAAGAAAAATTAGCGGATGGTGCATGCCAGTAGTCTAAGCTCCTGAGGAGGCTGGGGGAGGAGGATTGCTTGAGCCCAGGTGTTTGAGGTTGCAGTGAGCTATGATGATGCCACTGCACTTTACCCCAGGTGACAGAGCAAGACCCTTTCTCATAAAAAAAGAAAAAAAAAAAAAAAAAGGAATATCACCGGCACCACCTTTTTGTGTTTTGGAAAATGACTCACTGCAAAGAATCATCCTACCTCATAAGATTTAGATACGATTCACAGATGGCCCCTTGCTTACCTATGACAAGGTGAGACACAGACCTTCCAAACTCCCATTCTTTGCCTCAAATTATTTACTGAATTGTTTTGTTCTCATTGATCAATTGGAACAAAATATATATTAACCAGTTTGGCTAAGATTTTTCTTTCCCAGGGGTCCCTGAACATTGGTCTACTGTCAGCCTGGGCCAGTATAAAGCTTCTCCCTAAGAGCTACTGCTAGAAAATAAACTGCCTTCAGCATAAATTGTGGGGCGCGGTGGCAACGCCATTCCAAGATGGTGCCCGCTTCCTGGTCACACCCTACTGTGCGTCTGACAAACAGATGTTCAGCGCATGTGCAAAGCCTTGCCTCCTCTCCTGTTCTGTGTTGACCAATCAGGTTATGCCCCGTGTACTTACTGTCTATATAAGCAGCCCGAGACCGCCTCGGCGTCTTCCGCATGTAACCAGCTAAGCAATCCCCATTAAAGCGCTGTCAGAAGAACTCCAATTGCCGTGTCTTCCTTGCTGGCGAGGGGGCGCGACAATAAATCATCTGATCTCACTATCCAGTCTTGCCAGGTTTTCCTTTTACCTGCCCCTGCCAAAACCTATTTTTTTTTCTAGCCTTGGTTACTACTCTCTATAGAAGACAAACTCTTTTTGCCTAATTTTTGAGTAACTTGTAGATCTTATATTTAGATTAATTTTCCTATTGCAGTAGCCTTTTCAAATAAAGTGTTTCCTGACCTATGTACAGATTTGCTTTTTATTCAAAATTATATAACATAATTACATCAGAGGATGTTCTTGAAGGGTATAGAGAATTCCCTGTGTTATTTTTGCATTTCTTTTCTAAGTCTCTTGAAAGTAAAAAGTTAAAGAAACAAAAGGATATTTTTCCAGTTTATATGTTCTAGGCCTCTTGGAAATTATTTATGAAACTGCTGAGAAAAATAAAATGATCAAAACTTAGAGAGTCTGAAATATGACTTTGATATTTACTCATGAAGACCACGATCAGAGGAGTGGTCATAAGCTGGTTTCTGGGTGATGACCTCACCTGGCTTCTGGACACCTCTGTCTCACAAATTCCCTTTTACGCAGGACTGCAACCCAACAGTCACCCCTAAACCTTTCCAGAAATTGCTTTTTTATTGGAAACTTTAGAAGGTCTTGTGCTCACAAATAATAGACTTTCAAAAAGCTATTTTTTAAAAAAGATAAAAGCAGGGTTTGATTTTTAGATGTGGAAAGTGGTTATATTTGTTTAAGAGAATACAACACTAAGGACATACACACACACACACACACACACACACATATATATATACATGTATACACACACACACACACACTGAATATATAACAGGTCATCTTTTAACTTTGAAGGGCTGAATTCTTTTCTCACTGCTCTTTCTGAATACTGATAGAAATTATCTCCTTGACCAAATTCTTCTCAGGTGCCACTGAAATGCCTTCTATACTAGGCCCTGACTTTTGAGTTTTTAGGTTTACATCTGCATTGCTTAGTTTCAGCAAGTATCCTGCTAAATCATTTTAGCCAGAATCTTCCACCTTTGATATCTGTCACTGTCAATGTCTGATCAGGTTCCTCATCCTCCACATTTTACCAGGTGAGATATGATCATCCTGGCTTTCCTCCAACAAGAATCCCGATAGGTTCATTTAGCCAGAATCCTACCTTATCCCTTGTGCCACTCTTAGTACTTTTCCATCCATTGCCTCTCACTCTGTTCCTTGGATAGAAACTCCTACTTGCTTATGCTGTTGTCAGAGTGGAACCCATTCTCTCTCTTGTACCGTAAGACCTCATTATAGCAGCTCTCCTTTAAAAAGTCTGCCTCACCTTTCTTTAGCAAGTGTCATGAAGAGTTCTTTTCTTAGCAATACAAATATCATGTTCCTGGGCTTATCAGATATCCTCTCTCCTTTTCTTCCTGCTTCATTGGCTATGCTGGCCAGGTGACCCATGCTGACCATTTCTCCAGCCAGGGACCTTACTCATGTGTTGCCCTCTGAGTCAGCTTTAGACTACCTCCAATTTCACATGTGTTTATGTGAATGCCATTTTCTCCTCAACTACATTTTCTTTTCTTTTTTTTTGAGACAGAGTCTCACTCTGATGCCTGGGCTAGAATGCCATGGTATCAGCCTAGCTCACAGTAACCTCAAACTCCTGGGCTCAAGCAATCCTTCTGCCTCAGTCTCCCAAGTAGCTGGGACTACAGGCATGCACCACCATGCCCGGCTAATTTTTTCTATATATTTTTAGTTGGCCAATTAATTTCCTTCTATTTATAGTAGATACGGGGTCTCACTCTTCCTCAGGCTGGTTTCGAACTCCTGACCTTGAGTGATCCTTCCGCCCTGGCCTCCCAGAGTGCTAGGGTTACAGGTGTGAGCCACCATCCCCGGCCCCAACTACATTTTCTATAATCTCACATTATAGCACTTTACTATTTTTTTGTGTGAACATATTTGTTATTATTTTCACTTATAGGTTGAAGAATTTTAGAAACTATTTTTAAAGTAACATTAATAGCAAAAAAAGTTTCCAAAACGTGCTGCTATTATACAATTTGTGGCCTACATATTTCTTAGCTAGAGCTCATTTTGAAATTTAGGTGATTTTTTTTTAGGAACACATATGACAGCAAAAACATCAGTGGTTACCAAAGACAATGGGGAGCGAGAGGTTAGTAGGTAGAGCACAGACAATTTTTAGGTCAGTGAAACTATAACATATGACACTGTAATGGTGAATGTACATTATTTACATTTCCAAAGGCACAGGAATGTACAGTACCAAGAACGAACCTTAATATAAACTATGGACTTTAATATATATATAACGAACCTTAATATAAACTGTGGGTGATTATGATGCATCAATGTAGGTTCATCAATTGTATCAAATATGCCACTCTATTGTAGAATGTTCACAGCAGGCAAGACAGGGAATATGTGGAAAGTCTTTATCTTTAATTTTGCTGAGAATCTATAACCACTCTAAAGAATGTTAAGTCTTTAATAATAATAAAAAATAACACGTGGTAGATACATGCTAAATCCTCTTTCATAAAAAATGGATACAAATTTTCATTATAAAAAGAACATAAAAGAATTGTTCAAATTAGGGAAACTGTAAAATATCACATACAGTTTTCATGAAATTATGAAAGATGCTTTATTATTGTTGTTACGTCACTATTCATTTGGGTTTCTTAATAAAATAGAAGAATGATTTCAATATAAGAATCTGCTCCTCCTACAGGGTCCTGACTGGCAGACAAAAGGCAAGTTGATAGTGAAAATAGGAAGTATAAAGTGTAAGCAGACTATTTACTTTGAGCAAAATCCAAATAATCCCTGAAGCAAGAGATTTTCAGAAAATGTTATTTAATACAGGCAGGCCTGGGTTGATATTCTCTAGAGGTCTGCATTTATGTCAGGCCTGAAGTATTAATACTTCCCAAAGGAATTCCCAATGAAATATAAGAGTATTTTAAAATCTATAGTGATAGGCAGTCAACTCAAATGTTGTTAAGCATCTGTGGGAGAAGGAAAAGCTCAGGAAGAATTGTCTGCATAATGGAAAGCAACTTATGTCTTCAAACTTTAAAATTTATTGAAGACAACCTTGTCCTTATCATTATTCAATGCGTGTTGCTAATTGAATAGCAATAATTTACTGCCAAAACATACCTATGGGATATCAAAACACACAGAACAAGACTTTGTCTGGACATCAACTATTTTTAAAACCTGAATTTCTAAAATTATATCCAAGATTTTATTTAAAATACAGTGTTTGCGACAGTGAAGAATATGAAAAAGCAGAACACATATGCCAGAAAGTCATTTTTCTAACCATACAATATTAAGTTCTATTGAAAAGGAGAATTGGAGTGAAAGGTTTTTGTGTTTCTAAGAGTTGCAAGCTGAATAAAGTAATGTGAAACTATTAAATGAGGTGACCTGACCTGCTAAAAGCAATTTAAATTGCTAAAGGATACATTCAGCATTTTTCACATGTAGATGGAAAGAGTTGTCTTCCAAAGGGTCAGTTATGTCAGAAAGACTAAAACATATGGGAGAAAATCAGAAAATTGCCCTTTGGATACATAATGGAGAACATTATAAATGACCTTGTGCCTAGTGAATCTAGTATAAAAAGATTCGGTCAGCTTGCACTGGTGAGAATAATGCAATTTTGTAGCACCTAGGTATTTTCAGCAAGAAGGCAATTATTTTTTCCTGGTAGAGTAGGTATTTTGTGTATTCTACTTTAATTTGTGATTATAGAATATAGTGGCATTTTGAATTTCAAATCTGAGAAAAACCTATCATGAATAAATAAATTTATATTATATATTAGTCCTTTAAATATAATAGCTTACTCTAAGAAATATGTGATACAAAATTACTGTTGGCTTTCGTCAAATGATATATTGCTAGTCTATATTTCAGATTATCAGAAAGAAGTGTTATTAATTAAAAATTTTTTCTAGGAGAAAAATAAAATAATGAGTTGTGGTTTTAAAAATACATTGTAACACAGGTTAAGCATCCCTAATCTGAAAATACGAAATCTAAAAATGCCCCAAAATCCAAAACTTTTGAGTGCTGACGTGATTTCAAAAGTGGAAAAATTCCACACTTGATCTCATGTGATGTGCTACAGTACAAACACAATCAAAACTTTGTTTTATACACAAAATCATTTAAAATATTGTACATACACAACATTACATTTGGGCTATATGTGTGGTGTCGCACTCTGAAAAGTCGGTTCTTGGTGCGCTCATGGCCAAGAATGACACACGAAAGTAAGGAGATCGCCAAAATGAGATTAATTAAGAGAAAAACAGGATTATAGAGCATTAACAAGATATAGGTTTACGGAGCAAGATGCATATGCCACAGAGGATGACCCGACCCATTGTTGTAGCAAAAGAAAGAGGGAGCTTAATTATGGTCTGGGTCTTGTCTATGGTGTCCAGATAGGGACCTCCCCAGGCACAGACGTCATCATGGAACCACTTTGATTGGACAGTTGAGGGTTATATGACGTGAGACTTACTGCAAGCCCATGAGCCTCTCTGAAAACCCATTCCGGGGGTGAACCACAACAGCACCCACTTTCTTCCCTAGGATACCCAGAATTCCTCACTATCTACCTAATATGTGTACAAAGTGTATGTTTCATAAACATAAATAACTTTTGTGTTTAGACTTGGGTACATCCCCAAGATTTCTCATTATATATATGTAAATATTCCATAATCTAAAACAATCCAAAATCAGAAACACTCTGAACCCAGTCATTTCAGATAAGAGATCCTCGACCGATACATCTACTCAGAAAAAAGGTTTAGAACAAAAGGGAAGAGTAATAGAAATGAAAATTTATCCTGACAAATATCTATTTCATAATGCATTCCTGAAAAGGTAATTGTGAAAACATTCTTCATCTAAATGAGAAAAGAAAATAGAACAGCCTAAATATGAAATATTGGGTTTCTCTATTTTGTTACATAAGAAATATGATTTGAAATATATTTACCATGCCAAGACATGTTTAGTTTTCTCAAATTCAATTGTGCCTTCTAGGTTATGATTCTAAAATTGTTTACTGTTTAGAACTGACTCAGGTGATATATTACAACAAATATATCTTTATTTGGAATACTACATTATGAACTGTAGTAAGTTCAGGCATTTCTGCCTAAATCCAGAAGACCTAGGGCATGATTGGTACAAAGCAGGTTAACTATGATGACTTGCCTGCATCCAGGGAGACAGAGTGCTCACACACAGTGAGTTATGTGAAGTGGATGTATTATTTACAGATAGGCAATAAGGGACAGCAGAAACCCAGCACTCATGATGATCTGGTCCCCAAAGACTCAGGGGAGCTGTGCAGGGAAGATGGAGGCTCTGTGCATGACCCATTTGAAGTGCTGATGAAGTACTCAGAAAGCAGCCTGCACTGGGGTTTTACATCCTGGGGACAACAGGAATCACTGGGATAAAGGAATGAGGTACATTCTATTTTTAGGTGGGACTGGAACAAAGCCCAGGCTGTAACATGTGCAGATTGTCCTATAATGTTAATGTTTCTATTTCTTCCCTCAGGAAGTTAATTGGAAAAGATTTATCATCATGCAATAATAAGAAAGTTAAAAAAGGGTAAGGGTGGCCCCACTGTTGATAATTACTAACTTTGTCACATTGAGCTAGTCACATGGCCATTTTAGTCTCAGTTATTTCATTTCTAAAATGTAGCTCATATTAATTTTTAAAATATCAATCCTATCTTTCTGGGTCTGGTAAGCATGTGTGAAGTTGTCTTATTAACATAAAGCTCTAAAAACTTAGAAATATACTCAATTTGAGTATCTTTGAAGTTAAACTTTAAAGTATAACATTTTAAAAAAAAAATTCATCATTATTTGCTGCACAGAATAATTATATATGTGCTACATAAATTTATTTTAACTAACTTTAATACATTATATAATGCTAGATATCTTTGTTGTTTTGTTTTATTTTAATTAAAATATACTTTCTTGGCAATTTTTTGAATATTAGCCTGAGGTTCAAAAGGTAATTTTTATTTTGGGATTTCTTTTTCTATTGGAAATGGAATCATTGTTATAAAAAGGGTTAGCTGGGCCATTTTTTGTTTGTTTGTTTATTGTTATTTTATTTTTGGGGAAGACAGGGTCTCACTGTATTGCACAGGCTGGTCTCTAACTCCTGGACTCTAGTGATCCTCTGGCCACTGCCTTCCAGAGTGCTGGGATTATAGGTATGAACCATTGCACCAGGCCTGAAAAGGCCATTTTTTTTTTTTATTTTGGCATATTACCATTTTAAAACTCATTAATTTTTATACCCTTTCCCGTATTTCTCATCATGATCATCCTGATGTCTTTGATGGCAATATCAACATTTTTAAGAAATAATGCCATACCAATTCTAATAGTATTAGTATCCCAAGTTGTCATTTTTTACAATTTATAAAGAACCTAACAATTTAGTTACTGAAATAACTTGTTTAATTTTACATTTATAACTTCACCTACTTGATTTTTATATGTATATGTAGATAGAGACAAGTACTTTTTAATTCTCTTTATAAAGACTGGCCTTAAAATAATTAAAATTACGGTATTCTTCACATAGTGCTGTGATTTTCTTTTTGAGTGTTACTCTGGTTGTCTCTAAAGGTATGTCACACCTCTTAAGTTTATTTGTTTCAAAATGAAAGCAAGATTTTACAGGAGATCAATGGAAGGAAAAATAAATGTCTATGTTGTAAAAATGAATGTATTTGTATCTCAATGAAGCCATAGACTCATCAGTCTGAACAAACATCTTCCCTATCCTAACTTTTAGAGACTTGGAAGGAATTTCTTTGTAGCACACGTATGCAGACATGGAGATCTATATATCTATATTTATCTATACCTATCTATCTATACCTATATATCTCTCTCTCTATATATAGATAGATAGATATGTGTGTGTGTATATATATATCACACAGGGCTAATTTCCAGGAATAGAGTAACAAATAAAAGAAATTTGTCCATGGCCATACCACCCTGAATGTATCCAATCTCATCTAATCTTAGAAGCTAAGCAGGGTCGGGCCTGGTTAGTACTTGGATGGGAGAAAGCTAATCCTTGACCTAAAAGGTAACCCATAGTTTCCTATGAAAGACAAGCATTAAGTAAATAATTACATAATTAATTATAACTGTAATAAATTCTACAAAGAGGCGAGTATAATATACTTAGAAAATTGTATCAGGAACACCTGGCCTAGTCTTAATAGAAGGGAAGGTTTCCCTAGAAAAGTGTCTTCTAAATTAAGATATACACTGACTCTTATTTTGTGATGCAACTATTACAGATTTTTTTAAGGCAGTATGTCATTCCCCTTTTCTGTTTTAATTGGAATGCCATTCTCCAAATTTAGTAAAAAGAATCCAATTTAAAATAGTATTCATGTAAATATTTAAAGAGAATACTTCACAGAAACATTAAAACTTTCATTCTCAGGGGGAAGAAAAAAAGATTTTGTGTTTCACCGTAAAAAAGACTTTGGAAATAAATTCATAGTTGCAAATTTATATGACTAGCTGACATAATAGTTCCATGATATACATAATGAGTGCGATGTACACCATCTGGGAGATGGACACACTTGAAGCTCTGACTCCAGGGGGGAAGTGGGGTAAAGACAACACATGTAACCTAAACACCTATACCCCCATAATATGCTGAAATAAAAAAAATAGTTCTATGATAATAACCAGTAGAAAAACCATATTTATTAAGTAATTGACTTATTTATTTAAATATGTATACTATCAATTTTACACTCCATATAAGACAATTTATTCTATTTATCCTTGAAACGCTCTTTCCTGAAACTTTTGCATCTTATGTGTTTACGTACTCATTTTATGAATAGTTACCTGCAGAGACCATACATTTCCTGCTATTTTCTGCAAATCATTTACTTTTGCTATCTTAAAACTTTCTTTTGAATGGCTTATGACATCTTTTAGGACTACATTTTAATAATTAAAATTGAAATATTAGTTCTCTATTTCATTCATCCAATTAGATATTATTTTATCACATAGATTTATTTCAGTCACTGAGAATTCAAACTCATCAAGCATTAATAAAATTGAATTAGCATTTAGATAATTTGTGAAACAAATTGTTTTATTTTACATGCTTTTTATTTAAGAATTTCAATGCAAAGCAGCACTGGTGGGACTCATAATTTTAAGAATAATTTATTTGGCTTTATTTTAGAATAATTAAGTAAAAATATAAAAAATATTTTTTCATAATTGAGAACATTTTACTATAAGGAATTGTTTTAATTAATGGACTCAAATGACTAAAAATGGTTTTTCAGTTAAGTACAGCAGATAGGTGAGAAGATAGGAATAGCTTAAAGTACATTTACATCTAGAGGGAGAAAAATTGATTCGTATTCTCAGCACTTGCTCCAATCCCTAGTTTTTCCCTCACCCTATATAAAGTGATTAAATTATGTCCTTGTGACAAATAGTCTCTTCAAGCACACATTTATTTAATGGGATAAAATAGCCCTAATAGAGGAGATGTGGTCATTTGTCATTTTCTCCCGACTCCTATTCTGTGTAAGGAACAGTAGCTGTCTCAGAGGGATCTGCTTACTTGTAAGTCCTGACGAAGAAAAAGCACAGGCTTGGAAAAGGTTCTCATGCACTGATTTCAGATGACTGAGAATGTGTGTTATAGAACATAAGTGAACAATGTCAGGCTCTTGCAAGTTTCTGAGACAGGAAAATTCTTTTTTCAGAACAGTTCTCATGATTTCAGTGCTCTGCTTTGGGACAAATTGGCGTGGAGTCAAAGCCATCTGCATGAATTTGAGATATGATTTTGAGTAAGAGTGAAGAGGAGTGGATTTGAGCTTAATGAGAAAAATGGTTAAGATAATGTGTAAGTAAAAAGAAATGCAGATAACTAGCAAATATAATGAGGACAGATTCCAAAATAGATGACAACTTTTGGTAATATATTATGCTCTCTTAATCAGGGCCAAGAGATTTTTAACTCAATAAATTAATTTTCTCTGAATGTTTAATCTATAGAAGCAATTATGACAGGTACAATTCCTTAAACACGAAAAACATGGACTCCCAGGGAGTTCAGGATCTGCTAAAGAATGTCAATTCTGGGAATAATAATTATGCCAGAGTAAGAGCTATAGAGATATATGAAAAAGCCATAATCTCCATGCTTGAATAACTATGTCTGTTTGACCACCCATGTATCTCCAGGGCCCAGCATATTACTTACATACTGGATATACAATCATATATGTAGAGTTAAAATGGAGATATATATGATAACATTTTGACCCTAGACCTTAAATGTCATGCTAAAGATTAATGATAGAGTTGGAAATGAACAGAAGACACAGTGTTTGGTTATCTATTGATTATGCAAGCAACTCGGTGATGACTTCTGATGTCTTGACTGACACTGTGGAGCCTCCATTAAGGTCTTACGTCAAGGATATTGTTGTCTACACTGACTCTTGTCTTCTTTCCATGGGATACCACCAATGCAGTAATCCCTGGAGTTATCCATATCCTGGAACTAGATCTATATTTTGTGTATGATCTGAAAATACCATTACCACATGCGGCTATATGCCCTTATATACATATCTCCTTATATACAAAACACCCTAACTTATCTATCAACTCAAAATTTAAAAAGTGGAAAGAAGGAAGGAAGAGAGGGAAGGAGGGAGGATCAGGGAAAGAAAATACCTAAAGCAATATCAGAAAGCAAAACTAAAATAAAAATAAATTAAAATATGTGTTCAGTTAGAGTAAATATCTCAAAGTTTAAATCCAATAAGCAGAAAGTAATTCTTGAATTATAAAGCAATTTAGACAAAGAAGAGAGGAGACACTGCAAAGGACTTGTAATTAGTAAAACAAAATTTTAAGAATAATATCCTCTTTGTCATTTATTGTTGTTGTTCAGAAATAGTTCAGTTATAATCAGATTATTCAGTTTTACAGATGGGAAGGTAGCATTTTGGAGGAGTTTAGGAACTTATTCAGAATACATGTGAGTGATATACAGCCAAACTGTGAACTACAGCTCAAGTCACATGATTGTCAGTTCCTTGCTCATTATACTACACACTTTACCCATTGTCATAGTCAGATATTATTTGCTCAAATTTTATCCTACTGTAATTTATTCTACTAAAATTCAAGATAACTTTTCATGATCGAGGATACATGCAAAAAAAAAGTCTACTTTTTTGACAGTACCTATATGACAGACTGTTTCTTTGATAAAACAGCAAATCAAAAGGAAGAGAAGAAAAAACATTACTTGATCAATGTACGCTTGGGAGAAGTTCACAGTACCAAAATGTAACTTTAAACCAGGTATTTCAAACTTGTACAAATGAAACCTCAATAGCATTCACTCCACTGAAGATAAAAATCAATAAAATATGTTTAATCTGGAAGAACAGTGCCCTTTGATTGTGTCACTTCAAAAGGTGCTGAAATTATGCAGAAGCAAGTTTCATACATTTTTAAAACAATTTTCAGAAGTATTCATGCTTTGGGATTATCTGATTTTCTTCAGATTTTTTGAATCATTATCCAAATTGTTTAGTCATTTTCATCTTTCATCCTCATACCATGACACATTATCACATAGTGAGACACCTGCTCCAGGTATGGCTTTTCTCATGAGAAAGCCACCACCTAGGAATCATTTGAAAGGTAACTGGCAGGCTGGCCACCTTCATATAAAAATAAAAGCCTCCCTCTTCCTTGTGACAAATGCTTGGATTACATTAGATCACTTAGTCAAATTGACACCACTAAAAATGAACACTGATGGGCACATTACAAGGTCCTTATTTCATAGCATGAAAGATGGTATCATTTTTCCCCCTTTAAATGTATCTCATGTATCTTTTAAAGGAATTATAATAGAAGGCCCAGCACATATGGGGGATGAAGTTGCAAGAGATTTAATGTCAGATGTGTTTTTGAAAGTTACAGTGTATCAAAAACCCACCAAAATAAACCACAAGAAATTAAGTGCATTCTACAGGAAATAACCAAAAATAAAAACAGGAAAATGAGAATAAGTGTTTTGATAAATTTATTATTTTATTAAAATTTTTCTAGTTCCCACAGACTCTAAGATTTCATTTTTAAGAGCAAGCGGCAAACACCAAGGCAATAAACAGAAAAGAAAATCTACAACAGACTTAGGATGGACTCAATATGTCTATGTAAAAATAAGTTTATGCAATTTGCAGATCTAATTCATAGACACTCAGTATTTTTAAGGGGCTACAGAATTTATAGTCCATATTACCTCTGTTTTCTTTGGGGCAGTACTGCAACCCAGTTCTTTTTCTACTTCAGTGCTTTGTCTATTTTGGTGTGATATCAGATACAAAAGCTTTCAACAAAAGTCATAGAAAAATAGATTAACAGAAACTTAAGCCTATCTCACATAAGGTCTGCACTAGGTGGTCCCAGTTTGTAGGCAGAGGGCCCATGAAGTGGTCAAGGATCCAGGCACTTCTTATCTATTTATTCTGGAAAGTTCAGAAAGTTAGTATTTTGTTCTGCTACTTCATGATCACATGGATGATGCCATAGCTCCTGGTTTCACATCCTCAACTCTGTTCAAAGATGGGGAAAAAAGTGGACATCTGAAATTATAAATTAGTTCTCCTCATAATACCTCTGCTGTCAGAAAGCAAAAGCTTTCCTACAAACCACTCCCAAGACCTTGCAGATTTCCATTTATGCAAGAATGTTGTCACATGGTCAACCCTGGAAATGTAAGTAGAGTGGCCTTACTATGATTATGACATTGATTAGGATATATCCCTTGGACTAGACACTCAGACCCCTATCACAAGATAGGCGTCTTGTTGGCAAGAAAGAAGAGAGGGTGGCTAATTGTGTCTACCACTAATTTATACAATTCTTTAGAGGAAACTAATGGTTTTCTATGCTAAAAATTGGTGGCATTTATGTTCCCTTGAAACCAATACGAATATGAAAAAAAATACTATTATATTGGTCAAATTTTAGGGGTCTGTAAATCTGATTTACTGCTATACGCTATGGCAGGAATGTCCTACTATATAACTCCATCACGTTCCTTCACAGGAACAGGTGTTTATTTCTTTAAGATGAGACCGAGATGAAGAATACACATAATCAAACCAAAAAAAGAGAATAATATTTATTTGTACCTACAATTTGGCAGCCAATATGGTAGCCACTTTTATATATGTTTTATATTTAATTTTCAAAATAAGTGAGAGATCTGTGACCACATGTGTTTTGCATATCAATAAACTGAGACTCAGAAATGTTAAGTAATTTGCCCACTTTCAACATTTTATCAATAAAAGTATTAAGAGAAAATTAGGTGAGCTTCAATATATGAATTTTTCTCACATCATTTGGATTACACTTTTAATAATGTCTGCTGAGCAAATTAAGGCGTGATTTAGGTGTTGGTGCTTAAACATATAGTTCACTTGTTTACTCATGCAGCAAATTATTTTTGAGCATATAGTAGAAGGTGTTAAACACTCAAAATTATTAAAAGGAATAATAGGATAAAATCCCTTTTCCCAAGAGGCTTTTAAGTTAGAGAGTTAGATAAATAAGGACACTGGCACTCCTGGTTTTCATAAGTGTTACAAAAGGGGTATTCACATTGTAGTCTAAGAACAACAAGAGAGAACATCCCAACTCTGCCATGAGCATCTTGGCTGTATATCTCATTGTGTGTGTGTGTGTGTGTGTGTGTGTGTGCGCGCGTGTGCGCTTGCGTGCACACGCGTGTGGCATGGCTGTTGATGTACAGTCTCCAGCAAACCCACGAGTATTTAAAAAGAGTAAGAGACAAGAGAACACATGTTCTAGATTGCAAAAGATGAAAGGACTTAAGTATAGCTGAAGTCTATATGATTACTATAAATAGGAACATGAGTGTGCACAAGCATGGAGGCTCTAATATGCTGTGTAAACACAGTTTTATCCAAGAATATGTAGAATCACAAGGACAAACTCCATTATATTTGTGTAATAGATATATCATTCTTGTAGAGTAGAAAATATGCTTATAGTAACAAGAATGTAGTCATGGAGACAAGCTGTGGAAAACTAGACAGTTGGTAATAAATTGAGCTAAGATAATAATAGCATTTAAGAAATTGATGTGTGGATGGATTCAGGGATGGTAATATTGTCCAGATGTATGAGATTATCTACATAGTTCTATATATTACATTTATATTTATTATAACTTAATAACTTATACCATATATATGTTTATAACTTCACCTTGTAGCAGTTTTATTACTCTTGCTTTAGTTGTGGTTCAATCTTTCTGCTCAGGATCCTATGTGTGCCTTCAATGTGAGCAGTCATGTCTTTGTTCTGTTTTCTGTAATTTTTTCAACCATTAATTCTGAGAAGGCTGTATTCTCCTCATTCTTTCCTTTGGAATTCCTCTTAAAAAATATTTAGGAGAGTTTATTATGAGGCTTTCTAAACCAGGAGTAGATATTCATAAATACATTATTATAACCCCTAAAATAATATATACACACACATATATACACCCACATATGTGTGTGTGTATGTATAAGCTCTTGAGAATGGCAGATATTTTCAGAATTGATCTGCCATTTATGAGAGTTTAGGCCTCTTATACATTGGAGAGACCTATGGAAGTATTAGCTTTCTGTCTTTCATTAGGGATCAGACTATAATAATTTCAGGGCTGTGTAGTGTAGGTACTGTGTCCTTCTACTATTTTAGCCCTAACAAAAGGGAAGAGTATTTAAACAACATTAGGGTAATATGTCCCAACTAATGCTTACTTCTCTGCAGGAACATTTTAAATGTATCATACATTTTATTTTACTTGGATCTGGGTCCAGGCCCCAGCTCTGGTCCAGTACTGAATGGACTGAATGCTTAGGTACCTTTGTATCCTTATTCTTATATTTCTAATACTCTGTCACACAATTCTAAATTTACAAATATGTAATCAAGATACTTGTGGAGTTCTTTAATCAAAATGCATAATACCGATCTACACAATTATTATAATGGAAGATATTTAAATAGTAGCTGTGAAAATAGTTTCCAAGTATAGTTATTTCACAGTCAACATCCAGCATAAATAACACTATGCCCAACAGTGCCAAGTGCTTCACTACACCATGTAGAATATGAATTGGAACATTCACTTAACATAAATTCACTATGTAAGCCCCTTTCCCAAGCTTTCTGTAATATTCTGCAACCATAAGAAGCTTGGTTTTATTTTTAGCTACAATGTTTTTACATATTGTACAAACATAAAATAAGATAATGGTCAAATTTATTTTTTGGTTCTCTTGACCACCTATATTTTTCCCAGCTTTCTGTGCCCAGAAGCTGGCCAAAAGACCCCTCCACAGACACACCACAAATGAAGACATGTATTTTACTTGTCTGTAGAGCCATGGCCACAGTTTCTAACTGCTATATTAAGTCCTCTGTAGTAGTCAGTATTCTTTGGTGATATGTGACAGAAAGTCAATGCAAACTAGCTCAAGTTCAAAATGAGATTTATTGGTGCATGTATCCAGGAAGAACAAGGGTGAAACTGAGGTTGAGTGGAACCATCAGAAATTAAATGTCTTCAGGATTCTCTCTACATCAGTCTTTTCTGATTTGGCTTCCTAGGAAAATTTAGTTATAATCTTGTGCAGCAAGGTTCTCTCTACATGAGGGATATGTTGTTGGTAGGTCTGGATTCACATGTTCTCATTGGGGTCATGTTTACTTCCTGACTTTGGGAAGTAGATTTCTTTTTAAACAAAATAAGAAATGGAAGAAACGTGAGTCAAACTACACATGCATACAAACAGGCACACACATACACATGTATATATGGAAGAAATACCAATCCATAGTTCCATATTTGCAGAAGTAGCTAGAGCTTCTATGTAGTTACCTTATCTTCCCTGGCTGGGCTTCTCATTTTCACCCTTTACTTTCTGTAATATAAGTAGTGTAGAGGCTGTCTTTGGTCTGATAACTAGTGTTTTTAACAAAGTATACTTTTCAGGAGTACTTTTATATTGATCCTTCCTTGAACTACCATTTCCTTTTATCACATCTTCTGTTACAGTGTCTTCCACTTCAATTCATAAGGGAATTATTTTTCTTCCACACTCTTATGAGTGATTAGGAAAAACACAGAGATCTATTTCATCCTGACACTCCTACATGAAGAGCTGCTACACATGCTGTGCAGATTGTACATGGCACAACTTGAAAAGTGCTATTCAGCTAAACAATGAGGTGACATTTTCTCACGAGTTTAAATATCATCAAATATTTGTCCATTGTTACCAAAAAATTATGTGCTCTGAGAATACAGTTTAACTCCAAATGCTGGATATCTAAGCTTCCCTTAGAACATTTTCAGCTTTGATACTTCATTATGCCCAAATTAGGATGAAAAATTTCCTCATTTATTGCCCAATATTGGGTTTCTTATTCTTATATCATGCCCAAATTTAGGGTCCTCATACCCAATTTCTTATATCATGCCCGTAACAGATATAAACTTTGTAGAAATTAACATTAGAAGTATGAAGGATTAACAAATATCTTTTTAGTTCTTCCTCATTTTCTTATGTGATCAAAGTACAACTACTATCATTAGAAAATTCTGCTAAGACTATTTGTTAAAACAAAGAATGTTATTCTCTATAGACCTGCATGTTGAATGAAGTTGAGAAGATTAAAACTTAAACAGATAATTTAGCTTCTAGTAACTAGTAACTAGTGAAGCTATGCACTATATAATTATTCACAAAAGTTCTAGATTAGGGCTTCAAACATAACATATTTAGACAAAGATGACTGAAAATTAGACATTTCCTTAATAGTTATTTTAATAAAACAGCCTCTCCAAAAATGTCAACAAGCTGTTTTGAATGTATTAATTTTTTATCACTGCATAACAAATTGCCACATATGTAGTGGCTTAGAAGAACACCCATTTATTATTTCACAGTTCTATAGGTTAGAAGTCTGACAAATTTTCTCTGGTTTCTTTGCTCAACATCTCACAAGGCTGAAATCAATGTGCTGCTAGGGCTGTGTTCTCTTCTGAAAATTTGTATCTTCTTCAAAGCATGCACAGTTGTGGGTGGTATTCAATTTCTATTATACAATTATATTAATAGAACCGAGGTTCTCATTTCCTTGCTGGCTGCCATCAGGGACTGCTGTTAGCTCATAGAGACCATCAGTATTCTTTGCCTTCTATTATATCTTCAAGCCAGCAGCAGAGAATCTGCCTTGCACCAAATCTCTTTCAGTCTTTGAAAAATCTTTCTCACCAGGAAGAGCTTCTCTCTTTTAAGGGCTCATCTGATTTAGCCCAGCCCAGTGAAGATAATCTCTGGATCTTAAAATTGAATTATTGGGATCTTTAATTATATTTGTAAAATGTCTTCATGGCAGCACCCAGATAAGCATTTGATGATTAACTGGGACAAGACTTGTGATATATTAGATGCTGGGAATCTTGGGAACTGTTGTAGAATTTGGCCTATCATCCCAGGGTAGGGCTTCATTTACTGTTTTCACTAATTCCTTGAAGGGAAAAGTGAGACCATGCTCTTAATAGAATTTACTGTTATTGGTAAATAATGGATCTGGAGTAAAAATAAGTATAATTTACAGTATACACATACCTACTTAACTATAAATCAATAATTGTATGGCTGAGTCCCTGAGAGATATCATCACCAAAAATCAAAATGAGAAAGTTGAAACTTAAAAATGTTTTTTTCTTATTGCTCGAACAACAAAAAAGTAACTACAATATGGAGGTGATAATTGATTATTCATTGTATTCGCTTTAGTTCTATCATAGTTAATTATCACCAGAGTTTAAAAGTAAAATGATTTTTGAAAGTTTATTAAAAATAATGGCAAATCCTCCATTTCTCTTTCATTGACATAGTAACTTTAAACAGTTTTTATTGGATATTTTGGCATTTTCTTTAAATAACATGCTCGTGTTGCTATTGTTTTATGTTTTGGAATTTGACATTATATCTGTATTGACTTGCTATTTTGGAAGATAAGCACTATATGTTGTTTGCTTTCTACTAGAAATTTCTCTGTCCTTTCATCTTTCTAATAAATTTGTTAATATAGTTAAATATTTTGTATTTATTATTGTAATTAGGTAAATAATACATATAGATGGGCATGCTGTATAGTGTGATTAGATTTTATCCATACTTTTTTTGTTTTACTGGCATTAAAAATTATCATGTTATGTGTGTTTGGTTCCGACTCTCTCATTTTAAACAATTTTTAATATACATAGTACCACTTTTACCCCAATCACTATACCTGCAATCTGTTAATCTCACCTGAATAATTTTAATATATCCATCCACATGAGCATTTGTGAAATGTCATGATCTTAGAGGAAACTCCCATGAAGATTTTTGCTTTGCTCCATTCTGGAGAGTTGCCTTTCACATGTGTTATTCAGTAGCCATTGTGCAATCTCCCTTTGTCATTATCCTGACTCTGTCTCTCTTTCTCTCTCTTTCTCATTCTCTCTTTCTTTCTCCCCGCTCCATGAATTTTCCATTTTTCTTTATATCTCCTTAGTTTTTTCCTTATGCACTTGTCTTCCTTTTTCGAAGTTTGTTTCACTTTAGTGATGAATAGCTGCTAGTAGTTTCCTGAAAAGGGTGCATGATCAGTTTTAGAGAACTTTTATGTGTAAAATGTCTTCATTTTACCCTAATATTCAATTAACAATTTGGTTTATAAAAGTATTATGGGTGTGGGTCATGGAAGGCTAAGCACACCTGGCCAGCTCTCCCTGTGGTAACAGGAAGTGATGACAACAGCTGGGGCAATCCTGATCCACAGTCCTGGAGTGCTTGGGGAGGACTTCTCAAATCTTCTGGGTCTGGAACATTGAATTGCTCTTGTTGATATTGATTCAACTGTCATCTCAATGTTTTGGTTCCTCCTTTTGAAAATTTAGAATATTATTTGCCCCATATTGTTGTGATGATATAACATTAGATTCTATTAGGTAAGAACATGGCACAGTTGGAGGTTGTAAAGTAAATTGCTTGAAAACTTGGGCTGTGGCATCATAGTTTCTGGATCTCAATCATAGTTTTATTATGTAGTTAGTTGTATAAAATTTAGCAAGCTATTTTTTTCTGAGTCTCAAATATTCACCTGTGAAACAAAACTAATAATAGTATCTTCTTCATAGAATCCTTTCAAGTTTTACATATTAAGTAGTAATATGTAAAAAGTACTTAACTCAGTACTAGGCACAGAGTAAAAGTGTAACTGGCATTGCATATAGATTATCATTTATAAAAACATTCTAGACATAGAGCTTGTACAATCACTAAAAATATGTATTTCTTTTTCTTAAATTCCTATTATTCTATTATTTTAAGAGTGCATAATCATAAGTTAGCTAGGTAATATTCAAGAATAAAAAAATGGTAACCTTAATTGAAACACTATTGTGAACATCATTGTCAATATTTTATGTGGAATAAAATTAAATAAACAAACCATCTTCAATGTTTTAACTAAGTATGCACAACAAAATGAAAACTACATTAGACATATATTTCAAGCAAACTGTAGAATTTCATGACTAGCATCACAGAAAATGTAGGAAACTGGTTTTTAACTACCCATCATTATACAGTTCTTTCTCGAGGAAATTGAAGACTGACAACCTTGTTTCCATCTGGAAACATCTAACATCTGTGGTTCTAACATCAAAACACAGCTGTTGCAGTTCTGAGTAAGCACTCCAATTTATTTATTTTTGACTTTAAAAAAATCTTCAGTTTTCATCAAACATCACAGTTGTTAAGCCATGTTCATACAGCAGGAGGAAAAACAATTAAGAGAAATCACTATATCAAACAATTTAACAACAATAGTCTTTCCAGTATTTCATTTACAGAGGATAGAATCTTACTTGAATTAAAAAAAATGTATTTTGTGGGTATATATTTTTTTCTAGAAATCCCAGAATTTAAAGCTACAAGGATATTAGAGATCCTTTTATATATTTCACAGACAGAATATTATATTTTTTAAAAAACCACAATAGTGGTCAAAGGGGCCAATTGGACTATTCAGTGTCATACAGTCAAGTGGTGATAAGATAAGGGATAGAAGAGTGTTATTCTAGTGTCTTGGCTTTGGCATTTCACATTAATTTTAATAAGAAAACTTTTTGCTAAAAAAAACCCTAAACTGTATCTTGGTATAATTTTGAATTTTAATTATATATTATTCTAAAAATGATTCCATTTAAAGAATAACATAAAAATTAATTTTATATATTATACATACAGGTAGTTCTGTAAATGATGCCAAAACTTGAGTCACTTTCCAAATTTTTGTTCATAGTTCTAATTAAGTTTCAGATGTTTTACCTCCCTTAACTTCTTCCCATCTGCAACCAGGAAGACCTGAAAAAAAAGTTCTATAGTTGTAGGTCTTTAAGCTGTAACTTAAAGGATGCTCACCAGGTTTAATTTCCCAAATTCCTGCCAAACTCCCTGAAGGTATGTGATTTTGGATCCCCTGTATTTTGTATTGCTTCTATAGTTAAATCCATGCCTATCTGACTTATGCGTTGTTTAGTCTTTCTATCTGCTTTCCTTCAACCTAGCAGACAGATTCATCCCAAGCTCCAGCCTCTGCAGTCCGAAGCCAGGTTCACTGAGCTCATTTAGAGAGCTCAGTCCAAGTCCCTGATTCCAGACCTTGGGCTTCCCTTTGAGAGTGGAAGATGGTCAAGATTCCCTTAACCTGAAGAACTTGGGATATTTTGGTTATGCCTCTCTTTAAGATATAGCTGACATAGTGATGCCAATTCAGTAAAGTCAGGATCTAATCACCAACATCACTGATTCAGATTTGAGACTTCTTTGCAAATTTTATATGTTGTAGTTTGAGCCACATCCCCAACCTTTGATATTGTTGAGAAGCCAAGTTAAAAACCAGAAAATTCTCTCCTATGGTATAAGAATTCTCCAAGCAGCAGAAAATAAGCTACTTTGGGTAGAACTGAGGATCACTCATTGGCATCTTGGTAGTGGTTATTCCTATCATAACTAATATCAGAGAAATTCACAGGTAACCTAATGATACTTCCCTTTTGGATATGACTAATCTCAAATTTTTAACTCGAAGCTTTCTTTAGTATAGGAAAGGAGGATGATAAGATTTGCAAAGCTAGTTTCAATCTTTATCTGTAAAATTTGGACAATAATGGTTCCTAATTCACAAGAATTTTATGACAATTAAATTAATTAAAATCCTTATATAAGATTCTAGCATATATAATGTGAAATTGATATATAGCAACTGTTGGTGGTATAATATATGTTGTGCATACTAAATACTATTTAATATACTGTGTATATTCCATGTGTAAATATATAACATATAACAGGTAACATATAATGCTATATATACTATAAAATATTTATAATACAGAATATAATAATATATGATATTTCTAAAATTTTTATTCCAATAGATTTAGGGAACGTAACAGTTTTTTTGTTACATGAATTAATTGTATAATGCTGAAGTCAGGCTTTTAGTGTACCTGGTAGGTAACTTTTTCTCTCTCATGTCCTCTCACCCTCTCCCTTCATAGTTTCCAATGTCCATTACACAACTTTATGATCATATGTACTCATAGTTTAGCTCCCACTTATTAGTGATAATATGTGGTATTTGTTTTCCCATTCCTAGGATACTTCGCTTAGGATAATGGTGTCCAGTGTCATCCAAGTTGCTGCAAAATACATTATTTCATTCCTTTTAATGGCTAAGTAGTACCCCACAGTATGTATATACCATATTTTCTTTACCTATTCATCAGTTGATGGGTACTTAAGTTGATTCCATGTCTTTGTATGTATTAATTCTGCTGTGATAAACATTGTGATTCAGGTACCTTTTTGACATAATGACTTCTTTTCCTTTGGGTAGATACCCAGTAGTGGGATGGCTGAATCAAATGGTAGGGCTATTTTTAGTTCTTGGATGAATCTCCATACTGCTTTGCATAGAGGTTATGCTAATGTACATTCCCAATAATGGTAGATAAACATTCCCTTTTCATTGCATCTGTGCCGAGATCACTTGTTTGTTGACTTAATAATGACAGGGATAAGGTGTTAACTCATTGTAGTTTTAATTTGTGTTCCCCTAGTGATTAGTGTTTCTGAACATTTTTTCATGTTTATTGACCATTTTATATTTTCTTTTGACAAAATGTCTATTCCTTTCTTTTGCTCACTTTTTGATGGGGTTATTTGTTTTTTTCTTGCTCATATGTTTTAGTTCCTTGTACATTCTGGATACGAGTCCTTTGTCATATGTATAGTCTCCAAATATTTCCCCCATTCTGTAGGTTGTCTATTTATTCTGTTGATTATTTCCTTTGTTGTGTAGAAACATTTTAGTTTAATTAAGTCATATTTATTTAATTTTGCTTTCCCTGTATTGGCTTTTGGGGCATTAGTCATAAATTCTTTGTCTTGGCCAATGTCCAGAAAAGTTTTCCCTAAGTGGTATCCTAGAATTTTAATGGCTTCAGGTCTTCCATTTATATCTTTAATTCATCTTGAGTTAATTTTTATGTATGATGATAGGTAGAAATCCAGTTTTATTCTTCTGCATGTGGCTACCTAATTTTCCCAGCACAATTTATTAAACAGGGTATCTTTCCTCCAGAAAGATGTATGTTTTTGTCTACTTTGTCAAAAAGCAGTTGGTATTAGCCTTATGGTTTTAATTTTGAGTTCTGTATTCTGTTCAATTGATGTATGGTTCTACTTTATACCAGTATAATGCTATTTTGGTTATTGTAGCTTTGCAGTGTAATTTGAAGTCTGGTAATGTGATGCTTCCAGCTTTGATCTTTTTGCTTAGGATTGCTTTGGCTATTCTAGCTCTTTTTTGATTTCATATGAGATTTAGGATTGTTTTTTCTATGTCTGTGAAAAATGTCATTGATATTTTGATGGGAATTGCATTGAATCTGTAAATCATTTTGGACATTGAAAATGTTAACAATATTTATTCTTGAAATCCAAGACAGGAGGGGTGGGACTCTCAATGAGATTAGCAGAGGCAGGCAGCTGTGGGACACACAAGTTTCTCATGCTAGCTTTCTCTCCACAATGACAGTAGTCTCTCCTTTGGGGAAACAAAAGCACCCTGATTTCCAGCTTTCAAACTGACCCACCTATAGCAGAGATGGTAGAGGCAGCTCAATCTGCTGTGTGTAGGGCTACCAACTGGGTGTGGACTGTGGCTTAATTGCTCTAGTTGGGGAGGCGTGGTTGTGTCAGGGACTTGCCTCTGGGAATAGTAGGCTCCTTGCAGAAGAGGCAGGCAGCTTGAAGCTCAGGGAGAGGACAGCAAGTCCCACCACCTCGGAAGAGGTGGTAACTTTTGTTCTTGGGGCACACAAAAGAGCTCACTAGTTCTTTTTAGTGAGAAGGGAATAAGCCCTGAGTTCTGTGGAAGCCTGGATGTGTTAAGTGTTCTGTCAGAGGGCAGCTCCTCCCAATATCCCTGGCTTAACTGTCCCATGTGGAATACTCACCAGTCCTGAGGAGAAATAGTCATTCAGCTGTGATTGTCTCTGTGACAATGGGCAGAGGGGGTGCAGAAGGATAATGCCTCAAACAGTGGGGAGTGTCTCCACTGAGAGGGAAAACCACGCATAATGAGCCATATGCTAAGCCTTCTCCTATCCTACAAAGTATTCATGGCACTTCCCAGTCCCCTTACAGCAGCCTACCCAATGGATAAGAATTCCAGGAACACTGTTAATCTCCTGTGTCTCCTCATTTCTTTGAGGTTGTCACTATTGAAGCAGGTGCTGGGAAATGTTCATGTGGGATTCAGTGACAGGGACACTGAGAGGTTATGACTTCTTTGGAAGGATAGAGGTCCCTGGCATGTGCACAGGCATTATATGGCACAGGCAATATGTCACTTGTCATCTCAGCTCGGGTCCACGGTGAAGGGAATTGACTCTACAGTGGCCTGTAGCCTGGTGCTATGTTCTCAAGAAGTTCTTTGTTCACTAATGACAGCAGAACCAGAATTCACTGGAGAACAAGGGCTTTCAGTCAAGAGCTTTCAGACCACCACAGGTGTGAGGGGAGGAGAAGTAATCATTCCCACCTACATTTTCTGCTGGGCTCGGAATGCTTCGGGGTCAATCTCCACCAAAATTTTGCTCCTTCTCATTATGTTCCATCAATTCTTCCAGTGGGATCTCCAGTACGGATATGTTCTGGCTCCTTTCCCTCAGTATTTCACCTGGGCTGTGCTTTCTTACCTGAAAATTAGTCTTCTATTTAGGATAGCTTGCCCCTTTCTCCAATATATAATTTTTAATATTACTATCATGAGCTGAAGAAATGTCTTCTCTTGCAAAGATCAAAACGCTTTCACTTTTTTCATGAGAGAGGTCCAAGAGAGCTAGCTGTGCATCAGCAAGAGTGGATTCAGTGGCCCAGTAAGTTGTTAAATTTTTGGCAATTTAACAGAAACCAAGTAGAATTATTGTAAATTTTCCATAGAATTAAAGGTCCAAAATGAAAGCCCAATATTATAATGCGTCACAAGATCCTAAGCCCTTCTTCCTAGTAATCAACATTCCAGTAGATTAAAAGAAACTTTCTCAAAATTTTGGGAGACAAAATTTGTCTTTCTTTCTGACCTCCATGGCTAGGATAAAAAAAAAGAAAACATTTGGTTCTAATTGATTTATCTGTTATCTAGAAAGAGCATTGGAGCAGGAGGCAGCCAGAATAATCTATTATGCCATTTTTTTTTTAATTTTAGAATGTTACGGGGGTACAAATGTTTAGGTTGCATATGTTGCCTTTGCCTCATCCAAGTCAGAGCTACAAGTGTGCTCCTCCCCTAGATGGTGCACACCACAATTTGTTGATTCAATGTTGGCAGTAACACATGAATGTCCAGTTTATAAATATCCAACTCACCTAGCCAGGAGATACGCTAGCTCTTACCTTATACAGGATTCCTGTTTTCAGTCCTAAGAATAATATCTGTCATATAATAAAGCCAGTATTATGTGACTTACTAAAAAATTAGATTTCTATTCTGGGCTTAGGTTACACTAGTCTAATGGGCCTCAGTTGACTTCCTTGGCTATTTTTTCTTCCCATACTTGCCAAAAAAAAATTCTTTCTTGGTGAATGTGGAGTAGACACTGATGATAGATAAGTTCCTGGTCTTTGGAGAGAAGATAAACATAAGGACATTATTATTTAATTCTCCAGATTTTCTAATTATCTACAACATCTTAGAACTTAGCCCCAATTTAGCTTACTATTTTAAAATCCCAATGGGTTAAAATAATTGTATTATTTACATATAAACTGCTTGGTATTGAAATTCATTCAATCTGATTGGCCTCTGTGGATAGTTTAATTTTAATAGATAACTCAGAGTCTAATAAGAAGATATAGGCTTTAGTTCTGAAAGGCATCTACAGATTACCCCAAAAACTATTTAGTTGAGGAACATGAAATATTTAAAAGAATATGTAATTTTGCTTTTTACAAAATTGCAAACTCTACTTTTTGCTTTTTTCATATATTTTAATAGAAAAAAATGTGTTTTTTTGTTGAAAAACAAGTTACTTTCATTAATTCAATTTCAAATATTGAAAATTATTTTTGATTTATCAACTACTAAAGGTAATTTAATAATTAAAAATAATAGAAAAGTAAAAAGGTTTCTCTTATCAAAAAGTATTGTCTGTTTTACAGAAAATTCACTTTGGAATTCAATAGAATAAAGGATCTTGTCTTTAATCTAATCTTGTTTGTGGCAATTTAATAAATATGTACTATGGTCTCCCATTTTATACACCAAAGATCAGTGATGTGTGAAATTGAAACAGATGTTCGATAGTAAAGAACACTCCACACTATACTTTGTAAACAAGAGAAAGAAATAATATTTATCTCATACTTCCACTGTGCCACAAAAATAATAGTGTTATTTGAAGCTCACAACAGCACTTTATAAAGGATACATTATTCTCTGAAATTTTCAATGAAGGAAACAAACCCAAGGAATGTAACTTATTAATTAGGCCAAGATCCTTAAGGAAATTCAAGATAGATATTGATCCAAAGTATCTGTCAGTTGCCAAAGTCTGTCCACTACACCCTTCTACTCATATTAAAAAGGATGCTCTTCTATAAGATAGTACCACATGAGAACAGTTTTGAAGAATACAATCAGAAGTATGTTGAAAGTAGGTACTTTTTTTCTGGCATAATGGAAAAAAAGTGGTAGTGATGGAGATAGGTTTTCAGATTTCAACTTTTATTAATTTAAATACTGATTTAGTAGGAGTAGTAAGAAAATGTAGTACTGACCTCAGGATTGAACTTTTGATTTATCACCTTTCAATTAAATGCCTTTTAACTTAATAGCAAAGGATAGATGCTCGAGGCAGTCTACCCTTGTTTGACTGAATTCTAGTTCTGCCAAATACTAGCTGCACAATGTCAGGCAAGTCACTTAATTATGTCTGGTGATTATGAAACATATAAGAGTTATTATTTATAAAGAAGTTAAAAATGCATGTCTGCTATGTGGAAAGAACTATATGCATGTTAACTATAATTCTTGCTACATTTTAATATTTTTTTTTATTTTTTTTTATTTTGGCATATTATGGGGGTACAGATTTTAGGGTTTCAATAAATGCCCATTTTCCCCCCTCCCCCCAAAAGTCTGAGTCTCCATCATGACCATCCCCCAGATGGTGCACATCTCACTTGTTATGTTTGTATATACCCGCCCCCATCCCCCCTCCCACCTCCCCAATACCCTATTACTGTAGCACCTATGTGTCCACTTAGGTGCTACTCAGTTAATACCAGTTTGCTGGAGAATATATCTGGTGCTTGTTTTTCCATTCTTGGGATACTTCACTTAGTAGTATAGGTTCCAGCTCTAACCAGGAAAATATAAGATGTGCTATATCACCATTGTTTCTTAGAGCAGAATAGTACTCCATGGTATACATATACCACATTTTGTTAATCCATTCTTGGATTGATGGGTACTTGGGCTGTTTCCACAGCCTTGCAATTATGAATTGTGCTGCTATAAACATTCGAGTGCAGGTGTCTTTTCTGTAGAGTGTCACTGGATCATTTGGGTAGATGCCCAGCAATGGGATTGCTGGATCAAATGGTAGATTCACTTGTATCGCTTTAAGGTATCTCCATATTGCTTTCCACAGAGGTTGAACTAGTTTGCAGTCCCACCAGCAGTGTAGGAGTGTTCCTCTCTCTCCGCAACCACGCCAGCATTTATTGTTTGGAGATTTTTTGATAAAGGCCATTCTCACTGGGGTTAAGTGATATCTCATTGTGGTTTTGATTTGCATTTCCCTGATGATTAGAGATGTTGAGCATTTCTTCATATGTTTGTTGGCCATTCTTCTGTCTTCTTTAGAAAAATTTCTGTTCAAGTCCTTTGCCCACTTTTTAATGGGGTTATTTGATTTTTTCTTCCTGATTTTCGTGAGTTCTAAGTATATTCTAGTTATCAGTCCCTTATCGGATGCATAGGATGCAAAAATGTTCTCCCATTCTGTAGGTTGTCTGTTTACTTTCATGACTATTTCTTTGGCTGTGCAGAAGCTTTGTAGTTTGATCATGTCCCATTTATTTATTTTTGTTGCTGCTGTGATTGCCTTTGGGGACTTCTTCATAAACTCTTTGCCCAGGCCGATGTCTAGGAGAGTGTTTCCAACTTTTTCCTCTAGAGTTCTAATAGTTTCATATCTTAGGTTTAAGTCTGTTATCCAGCGTGAGTTGGTTTTTGTGAGAGGTGAAAGGTGTGGGTCCTGTTTTAGCCTTCTACAGGTGGCTATCCAGTTTTCCCAGCACCATTTATTGAAGAGAGATTCTTTTCCCCAGCGTATGTTTTTGTCTGCTTTGTCAAAGATGAGATGGCTATATGAGGATGGTTTTATATCAGGATTCTCACATCTGTTCCACTGGTCAATATTCCTGTTTTTGTGCCAATACAATATTGTTTTAATTACTACAGCTTTGTAGTATAGTTTGATATCTGGCATATTAATGCCTCCCATTTTGTTTTTGTTGCCTAGAATTGCTCTTGATATTCGGGGTCTTCTTTGGTTCCATACGAAGCGTAAAATTATTTTTTCTATATCTGTGAAGAATGCTGATGGGATTTTAATAGATATTGCATTGAATCTGTAGATCAGTTTGGGTAGTATAGACATTTTGATGATATTGAGTCTGCCGATCCATGAGCATGGTATGGATTTCCATCTGTTTACATCCTCTGCTATTTCCTTCCTCAGTGTTTCATAGTTCTCCCTGTAGAGGTCTTTTACCTCTTTGGTTAAATATATTCCTAGGTACTTTAATTTCTTTGTTGCTATTGTGAAGGGAATTGAGTCTTTGATTTGGTCTCAATGAGATTGTTGTTGGCGTATATGAATGCCTCTGATTTCTGTGTATTGATTTTGTATCCTGAGACTTTACTAAATTCATTGATCAGTTCCAGGAGTTTCTTGGTTGAATCCTTGGGGTTTTCTAGATACAATATCATATCATCAGCAAACAGTGAAAGTTTGATCTCTTCTGCCCCTATTTGGATACCTTTGATTCCATTTTCCTGTCTGATTGCTGTAGCCAAGACTTCCAGCACTATGTTGAACAGAAGTGGAGATAGTGGGCAGCCTTGTCTGGTTCCAGTTCTAAGTGGGAATGATTTCAATCTTTCCCCATTCAGTATGATGTTGGCTATGGGTCTGTCATATATGACTTGTATCATTTTTAGGTATGTCCCTTCTATGCCTATTTTCTTAAGTGTTCGTATCATGAAAGGGTGTTGAATTTTGTCAAAAGCTTTTTCTGCATCTATTGAAAGAATCATGTGCTCTTTGTTTTTGCTTCTGTTGATGTGGTGAATTGCATTTATAGATTTACGTATGTTGAACCATCCCTGCATCCCTGGGATGAAGCCCACTTGGTCGTGGTGGATTATTTTTTTGATAAGTGTCTGGATTCGATTAGCTAAGATTTTGTTGAAAATTTTTGCATCTATATTCATTAGGGATATTGGTCTGTAGTTTTCTTTTTTTGTTGCATCCTTTCCTGATTTTGGTATCAGAGTAATATTCGCTTCATAAAAGGTGTCGGGGAGGTTTCCGTTCTTCTCGATGTTGTGGAATAGTTTCTGCAAGATAGGTACTAGTTCTTCTTTGTAAGTATGGTAAAATTCAGGTGTGAAGCCATCTGGACCGGGACTTTTCTTTTTAGGGAGATTTTTAATTGCTGTTTCTATTTCAGCTGTTGAGATTGGTCTGTTCAGGGAATCTATTTCTTCCTGGTTGAGCCTAGGGAGGCTGTGTGTTTCTAGAAATTTGTCCATTTCCTCCAAATTTTCCAGTTTGTGTGCATAAAGATTTTTGTAGTATTCATAAATTTTATCTTGTATCTCTTTGGGATCAGTTGTGATATCTCCTTTTGTATTCCTGATGGAGCTTATTTGAGATTTCTCTTTTCTGCTTTTCGTTAGCTTAGCCAATGGTGTGTCAATTTTGTTTATTTTTTCAAAGAACCAACTTTTTGTTTTATTAATCTCCTGAATAGCTTTCCTGTTTTCAATTTCATTTAGTTCTGATTTGATCTTGTTGATTTCACTTCTTCTGCTGGGTTTTGGGTTGGTATGTTCTTCTTTTTCCAGCTCTTTGAGTCGTTTCATTAGATTGTCTATTTGTGATAGTCTTGTCTTTTGGTTATAGGCATTTATGGAGAAACTTTCCTCTCAGAACTGCTTTAGCTGTGTCCCAGAGGAGTTGATAACTTGTCTCTCCATTGTCGTTTTCTTCATAGAACTTTTTTATTTCTGTCTTGATTTCTTCATTTACGAAGTAATCATTTAGTAGGAGGTTGTTTAATTTCCACGTTTTTGTGTGGAAATGTGAGTTTCTGTTAGGGTTGATTTCTAGTTTTATTCCACTGTGATCTGAGAAGGTACATGGTATGATTTCTATTTTTTTAAATTTCTTGAGATTTTCTTTGTGTCCTAGGATATGGTCAATCTTAGAGAATGTCCCGTGAGCTGATGAGAAGAACGTATATTCCGTGGATTTTGGGTAGAATGTTCTGTAGATGTCTGTCAGACCCAATTGTTCTAGAGTTTTGTTTAAGTCCATTATTTCTTTATTAATTTTCTGTTTGGAGGATCTGTCTCGTGCCGTCAGTGGGGTGTTGAAATCTCCGGTGATTATGGAGTTGCTATTAATCCATTTGCTCAGCTCCAGTAAGGTTTGCTTTATGAATCTGGGTGCACCTAAGTTGGGTGCATATATATTTAAAATTGTTATCTCTTCTTGTTGAACTGTGCCCTTCACCATTATATAATGACCCTCTTTGTCTTTCACTACTTTTGTTGCTTAAAAACTAAATCGTCTGAAATTAGAACTGCCACACCAGCCTTCTTTCGGCTTCTATTTGCTTGGAATATTGATCTCCACCCTTTTATTTTTAGTCTATATGCATCCTTGCAGGTTAGATGTGTTTCCTGAAGACAGCATATACTTGGCCTATATTTTCTTATCCATTCAGCCAGCCTATGTCTCTTGAGTGGAGAGTTTAAGCCATTCACATTTATTGAGAGAACTGATAGGTAAGGTAGATTACTGATCATTCTGTTGGGTTGGATGTTGTTGCTATGATTTCTGTCTTGAGCCATTGTAATGTCTGGCCTTTAATATCTTTGGGTTTTGGTTGTTTTTATATTCGTGTGTTATTATTATGATGTTCCGTGCATAACGCTGTTTTAAGTACTTCTTGTAGGGCTGGTCTTGTCTTGGTGAATTCTCTGAGCCTTTGCTTGTCTGAGAATGTTTTTATTTCTCCTTCATATACAAAGCTTAGTTTTGCAGGGAATAATATTCTAGGCTGGGCATTGTTTTGTTTCAAAAGAGTGAGAATGGGGCCCCAGTCCCTCCTTGCTTGTAAAGTCTCATTAGAGAAGTCTGATGTTATTCGAATTGGCTTTCCCTTGTATGTTACTTGCTTCTTTTGTCTTACAGCTCTTAGAAGGGCCTCTTTAGTTGATACTTTGGTCAGTCTGATGACTGCATGTCGTGACGTCTTCCTGTTTGCGTTGAATCTCCCAGGGGTCCTCTGAGCTTCTTGAACTTGTATATCAAGATTTTGAGCAAGGCCTGGGAAATTTTCCTCTACTATATCTTCAAACAGCTTGTCCAACCCTTGAGTGTTTTCTTCTTCCCCTTCTTGTAACCCTATGACCCTCACATTAGGTTTCTTCACATAATCCCACAGCTCTTGTAGGCTTTGGTCTTTTCTCTTGTTTCTCTGCTGTATTTCTGTGACTGATTTATTTAATTGGAGGGTGTTATCTTCAAGCTCTGAGATTCTTTCTTCTGTTTCATCTACCCTGTTCTTGAGACTTTCCACTGTATTTTGTAGTTCCTTGAATTGATTCTTCATTTCCAGGAGTTCGGCTATACTTTTCTTCAATGTGTCTATTTCTTTTCTCATATCCTGGAGATTTTTTGTGGTTTCTTGGTGTTGGTTATTGAGTTGTTGTTGCAGCTGGGTGAGTGTTCTTATGTTCCACATACGAAATTCCTCTTCTGTCATATTGGTTGCCTGATTTTGGTCGGTGTCCGTTTCTAGGGGGCTGGTGCTCCTCTTTGGGGGTGTGTTTTCCTTTTAGTTCTTCATATTTCCTGAGTTCTTTCGCTGATTTCTTCCCATGTCGATCAGTTGTTGTTTCTTTCCTTAGGTTATTGTTTGGGTATTCACACACCTTGTTTAGTTTCTGAGGCATTAGGTGGTGCCAGTGGGTGAAATTGGACCACTCCCTGTATATTGAGTCAGTGGGTGCCGTGGAAAGGCTGTGCAAGATGCCTCCCTGTCAGTAGGTGGCGTTTGCTTGGAGGAACAGGCTATGGTGTTGATTTTGAGTCCTGTTATCAGCTCTCGTTCTGGGTGGAGCTGGGTTGGGTAAGCCTGCCCTCAGGCCGTTAGCAGGGGTCAAAGTTCTGTTCTCTGCTTCCAGGGAGAGCTGTCAGGGCGGGGCTGGAATGATCCCGCTCAGCCAGAAAGTCTGGGTGTGGGGGTGGGGCTGTCTGAGACCCACAGTCTGCAGCAGGCCTTGCTTCTTTCCACCCTCCCCAACTCCGCAGCTACTCCTGGGCCTCTGCCAGCAGGCCAGACCACAAGCCACCAG